>NC_089199.1:9049508-9349508 GCF_963930695.1 Labrus bergylta | reverse complement strand
TGGCCTATATTTCAAGGTTTAAATGAATTGTCAGTTAACGATAAAGTTGAAGTGACTGAAGTGATAATGAGGTTTGAACTTAGGTGCTTGTTGTGCAATTTGATAGGTGGGCCGTATTGAAGCAAGAGTTATTAAAGGTTTGGACAAAAGTTACTCTAACTTTTTCTACTCTTACTAAAAGTGTCAAATATTCAAAATACGTGGCTTAATCGGTGCTCAGGGGTTTATGCATGGGCCACATTTCTTATGTTATGACCATAGACTGTATTAAGGTTATGACCAGAAAAGAAGGTGAAGTTAGTTTCGACAATTAACAAACTGCTGTGTTTTGAGGATGCTATTTGCTACCTCTCTGGAGACTTGATGCCATACAAAGTCTAAAGAAGACAACGAAAAGGATGCCGTTGAAGATGGATGTCTGAACCATAGACTGATCTGAACAAGCTGCATGAATACTGTAAGTCGAGTCAAAAAAGTAAGATACTTCTGTTGTCTGCTTCCTGTCTGTTACCTACAACTAAAAGACAGCTGTCAGCTAGCTCAAGCCGGTTTCACTGTACGGTAAATGTCACTTTTATTATTTATTTTTTTACCATCAAGTAGGCCTATTCAACTCTAGTCAGTGATGCAGATGTTTTTTTTAGTTCTTGGTTGTTTTGTAAAGGCCTACCTGTTTGCTGTCTGCACAGATATAGACCAAGTAGCCTACTTAGTTCTTCTTCTGCTTTACATTAGGCTATAAGTGCATTTCTCATTCTGTGTTTTTTTTTTCTAAAATCATTTTAGCATCGGCTACAAACAATCAAGCCCCGCAATAACCTTCCCCAATCACTTTTGCAGTATCCCTCTTCTGGACCTGTGGGGTAGGCTACTCTCTAGAAAACTTAAAGCTGTAAGAAAACATTTAACATGACTACTGTTCTAAAAACAACAAATTCTAAACGGAGAAGATTAGGCCTACATGACTGCAAGGACAAAGCTTTACTTCAAAATCAAGTTGTTGGTGCATGCGACTGCTGTGTGTGAGGTTTATTGTGTGGAACAGTTGAGGTGTCACACTGACAGCTGCACACAGATTGTGTCAGAGAAACAGAAATCAGCTGGTTAAAGCAGCTGCTGCGGTTGAGAGGGGTATAACTTATGTGTCAGCGACTTGTATAGAAGTATTGGGGCTAAAACATTTAGTTACTAAAAATGCACGTCACATTTAATGCATGTTGTTGGAGCAATTTTCCTGATTATGTCTCTGCAAACATTGCTCTGTCACAGCGCATTCATTTCTCCCCCCCCCCCCTGTCTTTCCAGAAGAGCTAAAGGTCTGTAATAAAGTTTCCTGGGTCACTGTGCACATTTCGGCCCCTTTTGTCTCCCAGATTCATTCCAGATCGTTGCCACCAGACCTCAGACGTCAGGGCTTTCAAGCTCAGACTACACTAAAGCCTTTTCGATATCTGTAGCTTTTTAACTTTCGTATTGTACCTCCTTTTGATATTCTTCTGATCTACAAGCACCTGCAGCAGCGACGAGGGGCCACAGAACTAGGTAGTTTGGACTGTGTGAACTCAACAGATAAAACAGTCTGCTGTCTTTTCACCCTCTTTCTCTCTCGCTCTCTATTCAATTGCCTCCAAGTATCTTGACAACCTTGCCTGGTATTTTGGCAGCAGTCCCTTGAGTGTTGATGTCAGCTGAGAGACGGGAGGGAGGTGGAGGGACTGAAAGAGAGAGAGAGAGAGAGAGAGAGAGAGAGAGAGAGAGAGAGAGAGGGGATGGGGGGTAGGAGTGAGCGGGCTATTCAAGGCACTTGTCCTCTGTCTCCCTCTGAGCTTAGAGGAGGGGGAGGCGCACATGCATTGAGAGAAACACACACAGACACACTCTCTCTCTCTCTCACACACACACACACACACACATCCTAGTGGCGGCCACATTTTCACAGCCTGCTCTTCAGACTGACAGCAGCAAACGGACTTGAGAGCCAGCACGATTGAGTGAGAGAGGAAACGAAAGAGAATTGGGAACAAGGTGGAAGAGAGGACAGAAGAAGGCAGTATTCCTTTTTCTTTTTTTTTTCTTTTTTTACCCTCTTTAGCTCTTCTGGGAGCCATAGAAGGAATCTTTCCTCTGAACTTGCTCTGCTACAGGACCTGCACCCTGCTATGGCAGCCCTGATGGGACATGGGAACGCTGTCTTCCTCTCATCTTGTTCCTCTCATCCTTGGACTACCCTCCTCTGGGCTGTGTTGACCCTTTTTAGCCATGTGTGGGGCTTTAACCTGGATACTACTCACACGCTGCATAAGTTGGGAGACCAGGGCACATTTTTTGGCTTCTCTCTTGCACTTCACCAACAGCTAACCCCCGAGCCTCAGAGCTGGTGAGTGGCTGAATGCGGCACTGAGCTTGTCCTCAGTGTCCTGTGTGTGTTTTACTTTTTTGCTGCAGCTTACATACTTAAATGTGTGGCACCTGCTCCCTGCGAAACATTTTCAAAATGCAATGTTTTACTTTAATTTAGGTTAGTTAGAAGCTGAGTTCTGAGTCAGCATTTCTGTGTTACATCAGTGCTTGCCTTTACTTAATCATTGCTTCTCCCATAACTTTGATCAGATCTGTGCGCAGGAGGTTTTAGCATGTTCATGTGCAGCATCAGAAGGCTGAGCTCTGAGATGACAGAGGATGATTTACAGTAAGTGGAGAGAGGATGAGAGGAGGTTTGCTGAATCAGCTGGCAGTGATTTCTCAAGAGAAGAGGAAAAAAAGGATCTTTCTGGGATTTGTCTTTCTGGTACTTACTTTATACTAGCAGAATGAAGATACTATAGTGTGTGTGGCTGTGTCCAAAGAAGAGTTGCACATGTTTTCAATGTCGTTGGTTTAGAAACCCACAGGTTTCCCACAGCGAATGTATTCATACTTTATTTGACTTTATAGGCACAAATACAGATTGTATGACTAATTTGTTCAGGCGTTTAATAATAATAATGCAATAACTTCATTCAATACTTCATTTTGTACTGTTATCTATGAGTAACAGCTACTTATGCACATGGACCATCCATACCACTTTTTTATCCTGGCTATGTATTGTGGGCTCATGTTTTTTGTATGGGTGGGATATGTATGTATCATACCTAAATTTCCCTGCTGGGATGAATAAAGTATATCTTATCTTTTCTTATCTTAACATATTTAAACACAACAATTCTAACAGATGGGGCTCAGAGGACTTAAATTTATCAAATGAGGTCTGTTGTCACATTTTTGTCAGTCTAGGGTTCTTTAATGCGAAAATGTTCGACAACCTCTTATTTCTTTGACCATTGACGTCTCTGATCTACTGTTTGACGACAGCTGTTGTGATGCCTCTTCAACTGTGACTGGAACACTCAAAAGCCATGTTCCCGCTCTCCAGAAATCATGAATTAATGATAACAACACGGGTCAGAAATCTGTTGTTCTAAATCTTTGCCAAGTACTGTAATGTCATGGCTGTAAATAAGAGGCTATCTCCCCTGAAGCATCCCATCTAAGAGGTTGACGAGACAGTTTAGTATCTAGCACAGAGGTATGTAGTAATGTATAGTCGAATACAAATTCACTTGGCACATTTAAAGCAATCATAAGCATTACTCTGTTAACAACTGAACACGTTTTTGTTAAAAATATACTTTTAATGGTGATGCAAAATCTCAACTGTAGTAAAACAATGCACAAAAATGTAAAGAATAAAATAATCAGTTGTAAAGGAAGTTATTCAGATATTGAACTACATACATAAAAGTAACGGTACTATTTGAGAATACTTCATTATACAGAATTTACAAGTACAAAAATAATGTTTACGATAATGGTAGTATTAAAGTCAAAACTAATTGTCATGCAGATAATCTGTTATCTGCCATATTACAAGATTGTTGTTGCTTTGTTATGTTGTGTGATTTAAGGAGTATTTTGCTGCTTTAATAGGTTGTGGAGCTACTTAAAAGTAAACCATACTTTTAGTAAATCTCTTAATCTCTGACAATTATAACAATTATTGATGAGTATCGATCAATCAATCCCCCCCCCCCCCTTCAAATGTAGTGGGTTGAACTATAAAGCTGTATAAAATGTAAATACAAGAATGAGTTACAGGCCGCTGTTTTGGAGGGCCATATTTAACTTTTGGCTCCTCAGTTTACGGGGGCTGGAGTCGTCCTGTCGCCGGGGGAGACTAGTGACATCAGCATCACAGACATATTGACAGTCAGAGGAGGACTCATGTCACCCCTCTGCTCGCTGTCCGGCAACATTCCTGGAACTAATTTGAAATGACTGACTGAGAGCTTCAAGTATGACGGTAAAGTACGTCTACTATTATGGCCTGTTTCTAACTGCAGAGCAAAGACTCCTGAGAAAATGCCCATAATGCACTAGAAGAGTTAATGCCAGGAGAAAAGAGTCAATAAACTTTGCTGATGTGCTGATGTGCTGATGTGATGCATCTACTGGAAGAGAGTGAAATGAATAATGCTGTTGCCAGTATGCTGTGACATCATATTGACTGTATGACTTTATAATGAGTTCATCACTGTCAAAGAGCGACTAATACAACTTGAATTATTGTAGCCAGGTAAAGATTCTGAGTTCAAGAGTCCCAGGTAGACACACACATTTGACAATTTCAGTTCACTTTTCACATATATTATCGAATATGGTTTCTAGATATGCAGATTATTGTCATGTGAAACTACCCACCTACCTTTGTACTGGTTTAGTTTAAGAGATGGGACAACTCTCAGCACCGTAGGGAACATTGTATTCTTACACCTGCAAAAACTGATATCTGGCCACTTGGGTGCATGCACACATCATTGACAATTTCCTTCATTAATTCAGTGTATCAAACTTGTTTACAAACCTGTTAATTTATTCATCAAGCAATTATCTATACATAAACCCTCTCTTTGCACTGTTTTGGTCTCTACCAGCTGCAGCAGGACATATTTGGCTCCACTTTGGTCACTTAATAATCACCCACTTAACTAGTCTTTCATTTGTTGCTGAGCTGCTGGTGTCCGAAATGTTTTGGGTACTTTTGTAATTGCAAGTTGTAAGTAAAGATCCAAATAACAAATCTAATCTGTCAGCTAAACAAAGATGCAAACATATCTTAGACGCTATGTAAATCCAACGCGGACTTAAGATGAAACTGATTTTTCATTCAGTTATATTCTTCATTTTAAGAATATTAGCAAAAGCTGGTTGAAGTGTATCTGAAGAAACAAAGTGACTCTTAAGATAACCAGAAATAAAGTATTAATCAGGATAATTTATAAACTTTCATACTATTATCATGTTTATTGTATAGGGACAAATATGGAGGAAGCAAACCGTTGCCTCAAACAAACAGTATTAGTATAGCCTGTAAGCTAATTTGCAATGCATGCCATGGATTGGATTTTAAAGTTCATACCACTCAACAACAGACACACAAAAATGGTACCAAACAAGCACAACAATACAGGATACAAACTGAGGCAACAAAGTAAATCAAACGGCTTCTCATAAACAGCAGGAAGAATTCAAAACTACTCTTGTTTTACTCAAGATTCAAGACGAACTTTATTTGTCAAACAAAGCGAGGAATTTGTCTTGGGCTCTTCAGTACTCTTATTACAAAAAAACCAAAAGATCCATTCAAAAATTTTGCCATTTTGATTTGAAAGAGGATTGAAACAATAAGTCTGTAAAAGTTAAAATTGAAGTTCCTTATAGCCCACAATTTCCCTGACATAAGACCCCTTATGAAGACCCAGGAGTACTCAATAATACAACCCAGAAAACTCCATGAGTATGTTTCATCTGCACTTTAGACTCTTAAAGTTTGAAACATTTCATAATGTTGTGATAAGAGTGAGAGATGTATTATTCAGATAGCAACCCAGCAATGATCTCTCCTGTCTGAATAATACATTCCCATTAGTTGTGTTGTTGCTGCTCAGATTTGGGAGTTTCGTTTTCAAGGTGCCTCCATTATCATCTCTGATGTATCCACTTGAGACAATACGCCTCAAACTTACTGTAATTACACGCTGTTGACTCAGTTTCTCTTTATATGATGGAGGTTTGGGTTACTGTCCCCTCTGGTCATACCGTGTTGTGTTCATTGTGTGTTATGTCATCAGATTCAATGGTGAAAATGATATTACTGCTTTGATGCCTTGTTCAATGCTTACTCATGGCTGTATCATACAACCAATAACGGTAAAGAGCAAATAGAAATCAGCTTAGTCATACTGTCGCACTTTCAAGGTTTCTTGCAGTTTTGTTGTGGCAGAGATTTTTTTATTCGATCTTCAAAGGCTGGGGAAACATTCATCATTAGATATTTGGAGCGTCAGAGCTTTAGATAATAGCCTATTTGTTCAGCTTTACAGTATCTCTTCAGTACAGGCTTATGGCTTCCCTAAACTGCTCCTTTTCAGTATGGCATCAAAAGCCAAGGCAAAGGTCAAACCATGTGACACAATGATCTCATACTGACTAATGTGTTGCAACAGGATCCTTTTCAGTGACCTGTTTGGAAGAATGAAAAGTATGCCACACTGGATTTGAAATAGCAGCCTTGATTTGTCTTTTCAGCTCTCTCTTAACTTTTCAATACTGACTTTGACCTGAAACTGAGGCACGCAGCTTAACTTAGGGGGCTTCTCCGCCTGCTGTTAATGCCAGACACAGGATGAGATGAGATGGTATTTTAGTTTGAGTTATGTGTGCGTCTGCTATATATACAACTATGAGAAGTGCCTTCCGCTAATAGTTCACTGCCTGGTGAAGACAGGAAGCCATCAGAGCTTGATCTCACTACTGCCAATCTGCCTGCACTCTGCTACTACATGGCTAACAAATCAGTTCAATACAGCCGGTTCTGTCTTGGATTTAAAATGATCTGAGCAAGAATGAGTTTAGTTAAAAACGTTGTTACATAAAATCAAGTTTTACCGTCACATTTACAATCATAAACAGTGTGATGTAAATTAAAATTCTTTGTCGCCTAGGTGCATAATAAGTCTAAGAAATAAAAAAAAAGCATATTATGGTCATTGATTTACGTGAACCCCTTCCTGCCCAACAGTGAGCCCTGCCAACACATTGGGCAGTCCAATGAGGGACACAGAGGCATAATGGCACAGTTTTGTCGCAAGAGTACAATTCAAGGAGAACCAACAAACTTTCCAAACCCAAGATAAGACTTTTTTTTTTGGTAGAAAATACTTCAAGGGAATCAACTTTTGGCCGCATATCTGAATTCATGAATGTTGTGGAGTGGCTGCACTCGGTTGTCACACTAATGAGGGATGGGGTAGCAGTGCGCTAAATGGATAGCTTTGTTATTGGTGTTGAGAGACTGGTGCTAAAGTTAGACTTCTACTCTGAAAGTCAGGTATTACACCTTGAAACAACACTGTAAGAATTGGTAAGAACAGATAAGATACCCATATACTATCAGAGGACTCTGACCAAAGCCTTGTAAATAGAGGTTCACTCTTGTTGGGCCACTCTCACTTTTTCTTCTTAGCTTTGTCCATCGTCAGATTTTTCGGTTCCTTTGACTTCTGTCCTGAGAATCCTAATCTTAGACCAGATTCAAAAGGTGTTTGCCATAAAGGCAGAAACTGTGAAGTGGTACGCACTTCTCTTTAAGACACTGAAATAATATTTATAATTTTACGAGAGGTTCGCTCAATTTTCTTTTATCACAACAGGGAATCTGTATATATACATTTTTGTCAGATTGCCATCAATATAAATTTAAAGCTTTAACTATATGGCAAAATGTCATTATGATGCATTAAGACTCAGCCATGTTAGCTGCACTGATAGGCTGATATGCATTGCTCTAGGTTAAATGCTAGCATCAGCAGGCTATCATGCTCACAGTGACAATGCTAACATGTTGAGGTTTAACTGGTGAGAATATTTTTGAGATATTTCATCTTGAACTAATTTAGTGGGCAGAGTGCCAGATTTTAATTCCAAGTGCAGTATTGATGTTACGGCTATTAAAACACTAGCTGCTGGACTGCTGATTATCTATATTCAGGATTTGCTGATTCAATGTACCACAAGATTTTAATATCAGCAATAGAGCAACCCAACAACAGCAAGATAAATCATGAATGAAGGGTTCTGCATAAATATTTCAATCATAGATAAAGGCCTGTAAATTTCACTGTATCCAAACATATATGCTGGAAAGTATTTTCAGCTTCATAATTGAATTTAAAGGTTGTTGTTTTTTTGCTTTAGAGATCTCTTACACGGGTGGGGGGCTGCAGTCAGGCTTTGCTCCTCTGAGAATGGTCATAAATCTTGTGTGATTGTCCCGAAGGATGTGGTGTTGAAAAACATCTATTGTCCCTCTTCTGAATTCTGTTGTAATTGTTAACCTTACTTTAGTGTTATGTTTTGAATAATGGCAGCAATTTCCTCTTTCTCGACATGCACTATATTGGTAATTAATCATTTTTAACAAAGTCTTTCTTTCCTCCAAACCATGTCATTTTGTTTTAGTGTGCAGCATAGCCACACATTGACAAACTCATGACTGTGATTGATCAGATCATCAGGCTGTTGATGTCCGTAGACGTCTAGTTGGCTGTGTTGCATTGCTGTCATGGGGAAATTAGAAAGACTCAGGTTGCAGTGAGGTTTATGTTTACCAAAGACTTATGCTTTGATGCCTTTTCGAGGAGAAATACTCTGTTTCACTGCCAGTGGGGCCTCAGGTAGCCGGCATACTCCCAGACATCTAGTCTTGGGTTTGGTTTCACTGGCTGAGTAAGAATCTAAAACAGAGCTCTCTGAAGCTGAACAAATCCTCTCAGTGGATGAGCGTTGAATAACTTGGCTTAAAAAAAACAAGAGTGGAGCATGGAAAAGATTTTCGGTTGACCTCCAAAAGGTTATGGAGATCTCAGGAGGGGTAAAATGCAAAACATAAGAACTTCAACAATATACAGCTTTACATTGTAAGATATAGGATACCTTTACTTTATTAGAAGTGAAGCAACAGCAGATATTTTAGGAAGTATACTTGCTCACGTTCCTATTGAGAAAGATAAGAAGATAGCCACTCTTGTGTCTGTGAGCTAAGTATGAAGCTAATGTCAGCAGTCAGTTTGGTTAGCTTAGCACAATGACTGAAACCTAGGGAATTAGCTAGCCTTACACTGCTCAATGTGAGAAAAATCCACAGTCAAGTACGATCAAATATTACTAGTGAGCAAGTTGTTTGCTTAATTTGTACAAAAACAGAAGGAAACAAAGATTATCTGTTGGACTATTTTTGGCCACTTGCTGTTACTTTTTGAGCTAGCCTTAAAAGCAGATAGCTGTACTGTAGCATCATATTTAGCATAAAGACATAGGACTGGTATCAATCTTCTCATGTTACCCTCTGCAATAAGGAAAAATAGCTTATTTCTTGGCATTGGAATTGATTAATGAAAGATTTTGAAAAATGACAAAAAATAACAATATAAGTTGATTTTTGGCTTCATCAGTCAATCACAATATCCTCTTCACCTTCTGGTAGGATTTATTTTGTGTAATATACTTATAACTATGTTTATGGGGCCCAGCGCCACTGCTTCACACTTTTATAACACAATGAAAAATGTCTTTGGGCTAATTTGCATTAAAATAGCCATATCAAAGGTTCTTTTCAGCCTCAGCGTAACAGTTGAGAATGAAGCGTCCCCCTTTTCCCTCCTCAATTCAATTCATGATTTTTCTTCTCCTCCCTCTCTTCCCTCTCTCTCTCTCTGCTCTTTGCTAAATCTCCTGAAGGCCATTCATGTGAAAGCCTCGTAAATGTAAGAACTCACCCTGTTGCGGGGCTTATTTATATGGGAGATCAGAAAGAGCAAAGGGTACAGGCTCTACAATCTTGCATGTCCGCGTGCGCGCACACACACACACACACACACACACACACACACACACACACGACACACACGACACACACGCACGCGATTAATGCTTTTTACTAGCTCCCACTTACTCTCTGTCTATTTAGCATTCCCCCATTCCTCCACACCAGGCTGGACAAAGGCTCGGTGGGAAGCAGTGCACCCCGGCAAAGAGCTTTCAGGAATATTACTCTGCGGACCACGTGCTCTTGGAGGGACAATCTGCAGAGTCAGGATGAAAAATACAACTTAGATCTGATGGAGGTGCAGCAAACATGCACACTTTGGCAGCATAGGAGGAGCAGGAGCTGATTCTGCATCTGTATTTAAGAGGCATTGGCAGAAAAAGTCCTGAGAGGGTCAAGTTTTCTGGCATTTGTTGCATTTTCAGTACACACAATTGTTGTCTTTGGTGTCAGAGACTCTGCTATTAGATTGTATTTCTCTGTTAACTTGTATGAAATGTTTTGGTAAAAGCATTACCTTAACTTGACTTTTAACATAATATAATTTATGTGTGGGGGAGGGGTGGACGGCCTGATCTGCACAGCAGCGGGAGGGATGAATAAATCATGGCAGGCCTCCCCTTTGAATCCATGTCTGTGTGTGCTGTGTTTTTATGTGCGTGTTTGGAGGCAGTTGTGTTGACACTGCAAGAAACAGTTTAATCAATCAGCTGAAAGCAGCTCTGCTGATATGAGAGTGAGATCCAAAAGATCTATAAGAGCTGTGTAAAGCCGACAGGAACAGGAAATAATAAGCTATCTATTTGGGTTATTGTTTGTATTTATTGAAAGAGATTTACAGATTGATTCGTCTAATTGTGTCATTCACTTATCTTTTGTAATTTCCTCAAACACCTATGAGTTGAAAGGTTAAACGGATATTAGCATATGCTTTCATTGTTGCTCACTCAAGTCAGGTTAAGGCGAATTGTATCACCAGCAAAGTAATAATAGTTTTGGATTTTCCACAAGTTTTCATTTTACTTTCATTTGGACTATTTCTGATTTATTTAAAATTAGTTGTAATGAGTTTTGACTATTTTTTAAATGATTTTGTAAAAATGGTTAGTTGTAGGTATGTTTTATGAGTTTTAGTGTTAGTTTTAGTTTATATGTCTCTGTATCATAATTGGTTTGGAGATAGATTTAAAGTCAGCTAGTCGGCTAAGCTGATATCAAAATCAGTTTTGGTATTTGGTACATGTATCGGAATTAGATCGGAACTGAAAAAAGTGGAGCATCTCTAGTTTTATGTGCTTATGATTTTCATTTTTTGGTTGGAATTGAGACAGAAGTTTTATCCTATGCAGCCAAACATGATGGAATTTGACCAGAATAGCAAAGAGGCAATTACAATAGTAGCTTCCTTTTTTTTTTTCTATTTCCTTTGCTTCTTTGATCATTTCAGAAGTCTGCTTCCTTCTATTTTGTCCTATTTAAGTAGGTCTTTCCCTTTGCGTATGTGTGGTGCCCTTCCACATCCAAACACACACAAACACTTTCTAAGTTAAGCTCAGGACAGGAATGGCAAATCAGGTGTTGGAAAATCAAAATGATCCTAGATGGTCTGATATGTGATTGCCCGACTGTGAAATAGACCTGTCCTGCTTTTCACCCTTTGCATGCTGCACATACCCCCCTAAAAGATAGACAAATGGACGGCTCATGTGGTAATAATAAAAGCCAATAAAATGTGCATTACTGCAAACATCTCACTCTAAAGGGAAAATAAGTTCAGGAGGGAAGAGCCATTAAATAGAAGTGGAATTCAAGAAATACACTATCTACAGACAGATCAATAGATGGATGAGTGGATAAGGGGGAGCAAAGAGGGAGGAGATAAAAGGGAACAGGGGCGGGATGGTGTCGGGGTTATGTCCTCTTTACACTTTGGACCTGAAGGCCAATCATTAGCCCATCTATGTCTGGAATTGGCTGTTCACTTATTGATCTGCAGTGTGCCAGGTTGTGAGCTAGTGAGGGGTTGTAAAAGATGCATGAGAAGTGAGGATGGGGTTACAATTGTCTTCTGAAAGAATACTATTTATACCCTCCTTCCTGACACAGACTCCTAGATGTGGGATAGTTATTCAAATGGGTTTTGTTTTTTATTCTTCTGGAAATTGACGTCAAACTGTCTTTGTGATCACCTTGAACAAATTGCCTAAGCAGGAAGTTGAGTCACATCTGTGGGCAGTGAACCACAGTGTCCCAAAGGAGTTTTTGCATGGCCTGGCAGCTGTTTCTGTCTCTCTTTTGCCTTTTAATGTGCATCAGCCAACCATTTTTCCCCCCTATGCCTGGCAAGTTGAGATGTTAAAAACATGATGATTCACAGCTTGGTCACCTCATTCTCAGCTGTCGTTTTTGTCATCAGGAAAACTGAGAAGAGAAATTGTAGTCAGGTGTGAAAGCAGCATTCCGTGAACCATGCCTTTAAAGCTCTATTTTATGAGATAGATTGGATGTTGTTGGACAGGCTGCAGTCGGTGTGATGATCCATAGTTTACACAGTTGTTGCACAGCCTTCTGTTGTCTGTGTCTAAATGGGAGTGTGTGAGTTTATGAACAAACACTTTGGTCCATTTGTACACTCAAGCCTCTGTTAATGTCTGCATGCTTGCACATGTTGTCATTTGCTGGTCTATGTATATGTGTGTATGTGTGTGTGTGTGTGTGTGTGTGTGTGTGTGTGTGTGTGTGTGTGTGTGTGTGTGTGTGTGTGTGTGTGTGTGTGTGTGTGTGTGTGTGTCCAGGTCATAGGTCATAGTCTTGCCCCAGGATAACAGAATGCCCAAAGAGCCCCTGGCCCCCATGTTGATCCTGTAGAGCCACTGTCTATAGAGGAACAGCCTCACGCTGCTCTCAGATGGACAGATGTCAGCGGGTGCGAGCATACAGATTAGGGAGGATCAACTGAAATGGCCCTGAAATTAAACATTGGAAATGTTTATGGTGTATTTGATTTAACATTTCATGAATTTTATTAGCCTGGGAATGCCCACGCCTGGAAAATTCCTGGGAAGGGCTGTGTTTTAAACAAGTTAGTACTCTCCTATAAAAGTTTGATTTGCTCTTTGCTCTGATATTTGTTATATTTGATAATGTGCTCAATTCACATTAAGCAAATTGTTTGGATGAAGTGCTGGCAACCTTTTAGAAATTGAGCTTTGGTGGTCATCATGTTAATGTCTGAACTACTTTCCAGTCTTCTCTCTCTCTCTCTCTCTCTCTCTCTCTCTCTCTCTCTCTCTTTGTTAAAATATTTATATCTGATTTTCCCCCCCACTTTATATAAACAAAGAGAATAGGAATTCTCCTGACATTAACAAATACCTTTCTGCAGATGTTTGCTTGTCTTGTTTGTCTGTGTATTCATGTGTTTACATGTAGGCGTGGTTTTACAGAAACACAGAAAATGCAGCCTTGTTTTTGGCTTCATACCAGTGAACTTTGGCGTATATGGAAATACATTTTTGAAAAGCGCTTTAGAGAGTTAGAGGGTTTTTTAAGGAGCATGCATGCTGCGACAGAAAAAAATCATAAAAAAATCTAACTGACTTAAAGGGATTTTAAGTCCAAATGTAACCTGGACAGTGTAAAGTGCTGGACTTAATCATGTATTTAAGGATGTCAGCAATTTGATGAAACAAATGTGGCCAACACTATTTGGCAAAAAATGTCATTGTTTTTCCTATCCAGAGAAAAAATACAGGTTTGAATATGGTGACTTGCACTTTTCTCAATTTTTTCACAATTCTCACTCCTTGTATATGAAGCTGCATGCAGAGATGTTTTGAGAGAGGGGGAGGCATTATGGAGGATGGAATTGTGTGTGTGTGTTTCTGTGTGTCTGTGTGTGTATGGGGTTTGATGGAGGAGGGGTGGATTGAATAGTGGAGAGAATGAGTTTTGGGATCACTGCACATGCTCCCCTCAATGAACATGTGTATAAGAGTAGTGTAATGAGGGTCCTGTGTGTGATTCTTCTATGTCTGTGATGATTAGCTGGGAAAACAAAGGGGATTTTTATGACAGCTATGGCTGGGATTATAAATTACAATCTAATGAGGAGATGCAAATGTATTTCACGCAGTAACTTGACAACGTTTAATATTTATACCATATTCATGATTCCTAGATGCGGACAAAACATCAAACAAACATCAAATGCATGCAACAAAAGCTTGTACAGGATTTGTTTGGTCCAAAAATGTGTATTAGTTAGACAAATAATGTTAATAATCATGACTATATTAATTGTTTTAACCAGTAAAATTGATGCGCTGAGATAGATAAACATGCTTTTGAGTGTTCTTGCAAAGGGAGCTCCTCCAAATTGAACATAAAAGAGTCAGGTTTTTATGTATAATTATTTAGAAGGAAAAAATAGAGTCCCTAGAACGGGACCTTGGGGTACTTCCTTTCTTTCCTTCTTGATTTAGCCTTTGCTTACGACAAGATCTCACCATTTATAAGCAATATATTCCTTCTCATTGCCTGCATGATTGAAAGCCTGATAAATCACATATTGATTAAATCATTTTTAGTGGATATTGCAAAATAAATGGATTTTGTTTAAAAGCAGTAAAAGTGACATTTTAAAATTGTATCTACTAGACATCAGCATGTAGGTTTTTTTATTTCAGAATTTTATCATAATGTCATAACTTAGCTAGAATAGCCTCTTGCATGCCTGTAGATGTTTAGGCTTGTTGTAATCTGTTAGTCAAGGAATGCACTAATGCCCAGAGGTACTATCTAATCTGTATATGTGATGCTTCAATGTAAATATAACACACAAGTACACACACACCTCTGTCATGCTGGTGCTGGCTTTGTTGTGTCTAGGTTCATGTGGGTATTTCACCAGATACCGTCACAGTCATACTCATCACCCTGATATCTTCCACCCTGGTCCATACCCACAACTACTCATATTAAATACATACACACATTCAATGGAACAATGGAGATCATGATCACACTATCTGACTCAAGCCTGAACAATGAAGTGGGCATCCAGTTCTCTCCACTAAATACTGGCTGTAGAACAGCTTCACAGACATGTACACCCTGACACCTGCCTGTGTATCTTCACATATGGGGGAAGGGGCAGGTTTGGTATCACCTTTACTACTAAACATAAACCAGAGCTCACTGGAATGTAGGGATAAGGTTTTCTATCAGGTTTCTTAAGTACTGTCTTTCTATGAATCAGGCCTCTTTTGTTTGACGTGTGTTAGCGCTAACTTAACACTGTTTGGTCGGGTTTCTCATGTGGACCACCAGTGATGTGTGGCGGTCATTATTTCACTTTGGGTGGCTGTTTGGGGTTCCCAGTCATTAAGGTGAGGAGAGAGTCATTCCTGAGGCATGCACGGCTGCACCCGAACAGAAGCACTTGTCAGGAGAGAGAGGGAAGGAAGAGAAAATAGAAAGTAGAGCTGTCTGAGAGTCATCAGTGGTAGTTTTTGTGTCTGTGGGTATTGGGAGTTTTATTTTTAATGTCAGCGCAAAAGTATTCTATTACTCTGGAAAAAAAGATGCAGAGTCAATGTGGCTGCTATTGTTGAGGTAGAAAATTGAGTAAGAAATGTCTATATGTGATATTCTGGTCTATTACGTTTGACTTTCAACTCGCCATAACCTACAAGCTATGGTTTGTTTATGGTTACTTTGCTGTGACCAGTAATCCTGAAAGCAGAACTACTAAACCTTGCAATACTGAGAACCTTACTAAGACAGATACATTTCCCAATTAGGGACTGACTGACCTACTTCACCATCACAGCTTTTCCCATAGCCAGGCTTCGGATGACTTAAAACCTAGGAGCTGATAAGAGTTAAAAGAAATGGGGCCAACGTAACATTTAACAGCGCTGAGCAATTAATCTTAGAGTCAACACAATGTGTTACATGGAAGAAATTATTGAAATTTAAGTTTTGACTGTGTAGTTGTGGCTGTTTGAAATCTGACCACTCAGACCTCTACTTCGCTGTCTGTTTGTCTGTGCAGGCTTCTTGCAGTGCTATCAGCTTGCTACACTGTATTTATAGGCAGAATAGCTCTCAGCCTCAGAGATAACTCTAATTTAAGTGTGGACATATCAAGGTAGATATGAGGGGGCTGGTGATAGGAACTTTTCACACAGGCACTGGAGCCAGTTGTTACTCATTCATTCAAGCTGAGCACCGTCTCTGCCAACATTTTTGTTATAATTATATATAAGCAGAAGGTACTTGGTACTGGTATTGTTATGGCATCCAGGGTGAGTTTGATCCCTTTCCCATTCCTTCTTCTTACACTTTGCTCTTTATTCCATTTTTTCTCTTGTGCCTCTGTTTCCCCACGTCTCGCTTCCATGCATGTGCGATAGCTGGCGGTGTTGGGTGGAATGTGGCTCAACGTTGGGTTTTTAAATAGCATCCTAGCCTGAATCAGCCACTCCTAATAAGGCAGAGGCAAGTGACACTGACCCAAAAATATCAGCAACCAGCTCACTGAGAATAAAACGTTTGCTATCCTTGATAGCGAGCGATGACAGGTGAAAGCTACAGTATGTTAGCACAAATAAGATCTAGTACATGCAGTCTGCGGGGCTGTTCTGAACCAGTTTAGGATTAGAGATAACATGACAGCATGTTAAACAGTAGGTGGTGTCTGCAGGATTTGAATAGTCTTGATTTAGCCACAGGTGTTTGTACTTAACAGTAATGGCAGCTCGGGTCAGCTGAGGCATTGTGTGAAATCTGCCACATGTCATGTGTGAAATATCTAATATCCTCCTCTCTTGACATAAGGCAATGAAAATAACCATCAGTGTTGTTCCCTCCAGGATCCTTGTGGGGGCACCACAGGCAGCAGGGCAGGGCCTGTTGAAGGGAAGTCGGCCGGGAGCCTTGTTCAAGTGTCCAATCACACCCGAGGAATACGACTGTGAGAGGGTCGATATTGATGGAGATGGTGAGGAATGTTGTATAGCCAAAAGATTCATCAAATAAGTTTATTATCCACAGAAATTTCTGCTATCCTGATAAATGTCAAGCTGAATTGTAAAAATGGTTTTGATTCTATTAATTGAAGGCTGTCAAACAATTACATTTGTTTTATTGCCATTAATGGCAAAAGTACAATAGCTAATTGTAGGGCCAGGTATTTCATACATATCGTGATATATATTGATTTTGGATAATGTCCGACACAGAATTCCCTACAGCGGCTGTTCTTTAGGCATATAAAGGATCCTACAACTTAAGACACTTAAATTCAGATCCTCAGAGGTCCTAGAAATACATAAACATATTTTAATCCCATAGCTATGGCTACGGTGTTATTGTGAACTGCACCTATTGTCTTTGAAAAATGTCATCAGAGCTTTGCAGCCGTATAGATTCTGCAACATCTGCATAGATACATGTATTTGCAAGGAGCACATGAAGATATATTGCCATATCGTTTTTATTTTAGTACAGCCCTTGTTAATTGTGATTAAATCTATTTTTTATTTTGCATTTATAAATAAAAATTGTTAGGCTTTTATTTTAAATGTTTTACTGTCTTAAGCTGAGAGTGCTTTGACTGTTTGATGTCATTAGGTAGATATTACGTTTGACTCATCAACTGAGCTGTCTAGACGTTTTTAGAAGTGAAATGAGACATTCAAAGATGCAGCAGTGTCTTTTCCATCACTGCCACTTCAGGGAGACACTGCGGAGGCTTATCAACGGTGCATCTAAAGGGACGAAATAGCATTTGATTAATTGCAATGAAAGAAACTAATTTTGATTAACTAGTTAATCTTCCTTTTAAATAAAGAGATTGACCTCAATGTTCTCTCCAACAGAAAGACACAATACAACTCCTTCCTGTGTTATACCCTAATTGAAATACAGGATGCTGCTAGTGGAAATTCCTTGTTTTGACATTTTCACCTTGAATCTGTTATTATATTTGCCAAGACACTATCACTGCATGTTGGCTCGCCATTCTGATAAAATATTAACTGGGAAAAAAACTTTTTTTCTTCCTGTATCAAGGGGTTCATTATCATGTTATCGTGCCAATAAACAACACATAACCCCTAGAGAACTGTGGCTTAGTTCCTGATTGGTTTACATTATGGAAAGCTTAATGGTTGCCATTTCCTTCTGTATGTTTTTCCCTCAGTGAGTCTTGACAGAGAGAGCAAAGACAACCAGTGGCTGGGAGTCACAGTGAAGAGTCAGGGGATCGGCGGGAAGGTGGTGGTAAGTACGGACCCCAGCCTGTAAATGCATCAGTGCAGGAAGCAAGGTCTTTCTTGTTTTTGAAAACATAACTTTTTTCTGCTCCTGCCCATTGATTATTTAACATAGGCGCAACATTTTCAGCTTTGATTCTTCTGTTATTAACTTTTAGACATTCATTTCTAAGTCAAAGTTTTACTGATATTCAACACACCCTTAAAAGTGGATTTCTCACCTTAACTGGCCTTAAAAAAAAACCTCTTGTGCCATTTCTTGTCCTTCACCAGACCTGTGCTCACCTTTATGAGCTCAGGCAGCGTGTAAGTCAATCTTCAGAGACTCGCGACCCGATTGGACGCTGCTATGTCCTGAGCGAGGATCTAACAGAGCGAGATGACCTGGACGGAGGGGAGTGGAAGTTCTGCGAGGGCCGGCCGCAGGGACACGAGCAGTTTGGCTTCTGTCAGCAGGGCCTGTCTGTCAGTTTCACTCCAGACAACAACTTCATTCTGTTCGGGGCTCCAGGGACATATAACTGGAAAGGTAAGGTGTTGGATTGTCCATCTATCTAGATATGTCATTGTTGTCTTGCCTTTGAATCAATATTTTTTTTGGCACTAGGTTTCATAGGGTAATTGTAATTGACATTACACCACTATATATTTTTATATTTTTCCTTAAAGATGCATGCATGTACATCCAGCCGACAGATGAAAAGATTAAAGTCATATTTTGACTTGTTTTTTTATGTGCTCCCATTGTTTTTATCCATTACTACTTATTGGCCCTCATGAGCTAATATGCTCATAGAGGCAGGCTATGTTAGCTGATGAATCTAATTTTTTTTTCCATTAACAGGACAATACTGCTAGAGATTAAAAGAGATCCAATTGATTTGTAAAGCAATCTAGTGATTGGACAGAAAAATTATGCAAAGTAGCATTGTGCACAGAAAGCGCTGAGATTTATCTGGTGCAGTAGTCAGTTACAGGATTGATTTATTTTCTACTGCCACATGAGATCAATGCTGTGTTGAGTAGATGCTCTTCATGTTTCTGATTTTGCATAATGTTGTTTTATTTTCTTACATGCCTGGTATAATGCTGTTTCCACCGTGCAGAATATGTATAAGGATGGATAGAAAGTGTCGTGTGTGTATGAGTGATCACATCAGCCTGTTCCAACTAAAGTTTGCACAGTCCTCTGTTTGAGCTGGTTTTGAGTTTGTACAGTCATTACAGTTACAAAATGAAGCTAACTTAAACTGGATATTTTTAACAGTAAGTTTTTGAGTGTGCTGTCTCTTCTTTTACTATGCATGCACACAAATATGGAGATCCTCCATATAGGTGACAGAAAATCCAGAGAAATTACCATAAAAGCATTGTTATTTTGAACAACGTTGCACATCTTGAAGTTTATCAATTCCCTGTGCAAGATGTCATTTTGAGATAAAGATGGAGGTATAAGCCATGTTGGCTTGTCTCCTGTTGGTATAAAAAATGAAAGTAAGTTGATTTCTTTGTATTCTAACTGCTCAAACAGAGTGATTCGTTGGCAGGACAGAATTGGGACATGGGATGAGTGGAACATTAAAAAGTGAATGTTTGCCAATGTGTTGTTGTGTCTTTGCTGTGGACCTCACCTTTTTCCTTTCCAGGAGAGATGCGTGTCCAACTCCTTAACCAGACTATGCTTGACCTCGGTCTCTATGACGACGGACCCTACGAGGTGGCAGATCAGAAACAGCTTAATGCCCAGCTCATCCCTGTGCCCCACCACAGTTACCTGGGTAGGATCTGCCCTCCCTGCTCACTGCTGCCTCTGCACAGGAGAGAAAGAGAGGGCCCCGGGGGAGGGGGCGACACCGGGGCTCAGACTGTACACGGACATGTTCTGCTGTGAATCACAGGATCTAATAAGAGGAGCAAACTACCTCTAACTGGTCAGGATTATTTCTGGATGAGCATATCTGTGTATGACTCACACGCACCCAGCCCTAAATCTGACTACAGCTACATTTTTGAACAGTTTCCCATGTGAATGTATGTGGGTGGACATGTGAAAATTGTCCAGTGGTTACATCGGCCTGGCTTGAATTCTTATGATGCCAGTATTAGCTCAACTAAGCCTCCTTCTTTTTTGAGCAAAAACAAGTGAGGATATTCTGATTCCAACCTCCCCACCTCTTCTGAAACAAACTTGTCAAATACTTCTTACAGGGATGGGAAGCAGCAATAGGGTACAATCTGAGCCTGTGATGTCGTCCCTCCACCAGGTACCAGGTGGTTTTGCAGGAGAAAACCACTACAGCACCACAAAGACAAAAAACAATCAGTCACAGCCTGTCTCACCTGCACCTCCCTCTCCTCTTTTCTCTCTTTTTTCACTCTTTATTTCTCCCCTCACCATTTCACCACCCGATCACTTCCCTCCTACACACCTCCCCTCTGTCTCTCTCTCTCTCTTTCTCTCTCTCTCTCTGTTCCTCTCTCGGGCCATAGGGCTCTTGTTCATGGCTAGCCCCATTGAAGATGCACTGCTGTACAAAACTCTGGAGCCCTCCAGCCGGCCCACACCGTTTGAGGATGTAGCTCATAATAGCTACTTAGGTTTGTAGGCTTGAGGTGTTTTTGTTTGGAGCAAACTGGGCTTGTAGTGGAAGTAGTCCTTCACTCTTCTCCGCCTTTGTCCTTATCCTTTCTGCTAATTCCAACTCGTGTCTATGTATATAGATTGTTAGTGTGTGATCTATGTACTTCTTGGGATTGATCACCTTTGCAGTTACAAAGAGACAACCATCAAAGCTTTGCTAAACAATGACTTTTTTAAATGTTATGATTTAAAATGTTGTATTTTTTCATTATGTTTATTTTAATTTTCTGAAACTGGCTAGTTATTCGCCAATGTAAGGGAGATGGTTTTCTCTTTGAGTAGCAGCAGGGTGTTTGTCTGTCAATAGATATCTGTTTTTTGTAGTGTGTCGAAGTCGGTCTGCATGTGTGTGTGTTGGTAAGAAGCTTAACAGGTGGTGGTGGTCTTCTGGTCCGTTGTTCTTGTAGTTGTACTGACAAGGTTTACTAAAAACAGAACTTACTGTCTACTAGCGTGCTAACATTCTGATGTTCAGCAGCTACAATTCAATGTTTACCGTCATAGTTTAAGTAGTTAGCATGCTAATCATTTCTAGTTAGCACTTAAATCAAAGTATACTTACAGTTGATGGAAATGCTATTTGTTCGTCATGTTTTTGGTCACATATCAAAAAATCGGGCACGATCTGAGCCACAACAATTGCAAGTTGACCAGATGATGTTGCTAGATGAAAAGATGAGGAGCCCCCGCAGATATTTTTGGTCATCTAGAAGGGGTAGTGAAAAAACAGCTATTTCCAGGGCGATACGTGAAATAGCTTTTGACACATTTGAAGTTAAAATCACAAACTGCAACCTCATGGTGAGAGGAAAGCTCAAAGACGTAACAGTTGTTAGAATATATCCTCTGGGAACCATGAGTGTCACCACTAAATCATCTTGTAGATGATTCTTCAATCCAAACTTCGACCTGCAGGTGGCGCCAGAGGGAAGTGACACGATTCTAAAAGTCCCCTCATGGGAATATGAGTTTATGGAAATTCTATGGATTTCTATCACACAGTTGTTTGGAGCCTTTAAGTCTGAAAGAAAAGGTTGGATTAAAGCTTGTTATGTCAACATGGTTTGTTTCGAAAGTTCTGTGTTGAAATGCGTCCTGGGCCTAGCACGACATATTTATTGTTATTGCAGGGAATCCAGTTATTACTCTTCACTAAGTGTGAGGATCTGCCATAAATCTCTTTATTCACATACCGCTTACCCTCCCGTTCTCCATATTGAGCCGTCTCCTTGACAACACTAATTCCCACATGACCTTTTAGCCTTCATTTATTACTCACATGCTTCCATTGATCCTAACCAGATGATGCGGCACACCTTTGCATGCTAACTTAAAATCAGAGAGACAGTGTTGGAGCCATTTCTCAGTATTATTTTTTTGCACTATAATTAATTGCAATGTGTCAAAGGGGTTTAGTGGTTTTCCTCTTTTATGGTTTAATACAACAATACGATTCCGGAGAGCAGGGTTTTGCTATGAGAACGCAAACATGTTTTTTACCCCCATTAAGGCCAAATCAAATCCAATCATAAAGAAAAGAAAGACAGACGTTTCTGAAGGGTGTTTGGCTGTCTGCCAGGTTTTCAAATGCAACAACCAGTTGAAGGGTTGTTAAAGTAGTAATTAAAAAAAAACAAGATAGACAACTGTTCTTGTTATTTATTTTCACAGTGTAATTAAAAACATCGAAGCTCATTATTTTCAGTCTTTATTGTTAGGTAAAACAAAGTGCATATGGTTAAAAAACCATACTTTTGCACATAATGTATTATACATTTTTAAAAAGTAAACATGGGAACATATGAATAGTCTAACCAGATAAGCACAAATTAATGTACAATATGTGCCACAGTCACAGTGCAAAGACTTGAGTCGGTGGGGATCAGGACGACTGCAGGGACTCTTTAGAAAACCTTCAGCTGCATAAAGCTTTCAGTCCCCTTTGATTTTATAGAGGCGACCTTGTAGCGAGCCTGTGTGTTAAAAAGCCACCCCGTGTGGAAAAAGTAGCACCTTTGTCTCTGTCCATCAGCTTTCACAGGAGCTGCCATGCAGACTGTTGCATTCCACACCTGCCACCCTGGAGCTGCTCACTGTTTGTCTCTGTTATGTCCCCCACACATCCCCCCCTGCATGTTTACTCAGGGCCACAAAATGCCCCCCTAACCCCACCCCAACCCAACCCAACCCAACCAGACCTGTCTAAATGTCCTGATAGATTCTCCTCCTCCTTTTCACACCCTCTGCATGGTTTTAAACTGCTGAAGCAAATGCATGCGGTTGCTTCTGCTTAGGTGAAATGTTTGATATGATGTGCTATTTTTTACAGCTACATTTGAACATTTTAGCACAATGCTGTTATGAAGCCCACACACATACACACACACACACTTGTTCAACCCTTTTCTTACCCTGATTTATATGCATCCTCACATTCCTCCACACACACAGACACAGACACACACCCAACACCCACTCAAAAGAGGAATAGCTTCAGGATATAAATCTGATTAACGTCGGCCCACTATGTTTACATTGTGCCTTCTCTCGAGGCAGCCGATACAAAGCATTAGCATCATGAATCTCATGAGACATTAGGAGAAGCTCCATACATCTCCCCCTGTTAACGTCACAACCAGCATTTTTTCCTCCAACCATTGGAAACACAAGCATACCACTATAGCAAACACAGCACACAGGACATTTACACCCATCATGAGTTTGGCATTAAATCAATAGTCACTTAAGGCACACATTTCATTAGTAAGAAGATGAGCAGACTTTGCTACACTGAGACGAGATGATCCTCTGAGCCCCATGGTCAATACTAACCCCTGACCCTCTCCTCCATCCTGTCCTCTACCTCCTTCCTCTCTCTTTCTCTCTTTTTACAGGGTTTTCCGTTGACTCGGCCATGGGGATAATGAGCCTCAGGGAGCTGACCTTCGTAGCGGGCGCACCTCGGGCCAATCACACAGGAGCAGTGGTGCTGCTGAAGAAGGATAACGTGTACCGGCTGGTGCCACAGCACATCTTCTGGGGGGAGGAGCTGGCGTCTTCATTTGGGTACTCGGTGGCTACAGCAGACCTGAACAGAGACGGGTGAGGAAATACTGGGGATACACAGGAGTGACCATTGTTGGGAATAGATAATCAACAAATGTTTTTTTTCTTTAAATATATTATTAATTCCTGAGGGGAGATTCTGGTTTACACTCTGTTATTGAGAGACATGCTTCTCACACCCGAACACGCACATACACAAACAGGACTTGCGGACATTAGTGGAGAGATGTCACACTACTACATCACTGTGCATGAAACTTTTTGCATGAAAGCAAACAGGAAATGTCAAAGTATTCCCTTTTGCAGAGCACTTGCAGTGCAGTTGAGAGTTCGGTGCCTTGCCAAAGGGCGCCTCGGCAGTGCCCTGGCACCTCTCCAGCTACCAGATACAACTGCCACCCCCTGTTTAAGCTGTAGAGGAAATACCAGAGTGAAAATATTTGATCACATTTTAAAGTTTGACATTCAACATTTTACTGACGGAAAAGTATGTAAAGAGTTTTCAGCAAAATGTGCTCTGCATTTCAGAACATACAGCAGGTCCCGTCAGTGTACTCATAGTTCTGGTTAAGTGGAGAACTATTATGGATAAAAAATAATGTACAATATATAATATAGTATGTAATTGCAGCCAGTGGATGTGGAGCTACTTAAACTGCTTAAACTACTGCTAGTTTTGTCCTGACAATTGAATTTAACCAGCTGTGAAATAAAGGCAGCAGTAGAGCTTTTACCTCTGAACTAAAAAGTAGCATAAAAAGCAGATGGAAATACGTAAGATGTACAACTGCCCCAAAAATGACATGAAGTACAAAACTGTACATGACTAGATTTAAAAAGTAGTTTTCTGCTTCTGATATAACAATGTAATAACAAAAGGGGTTAAGATAAAGAGAAAGCATGGGTAATAAGTTCTGAAAACTTTATTTCTGAAATTGTGGTATTAGATTTTAATTCTATGTCTCTGTGTCTCTAGCTGGACCGATCTGATTGTTGGAGCTCCCAACTTCTTCGACCGTAAGGCAGAGATTGGTGGAGCTGTATACGTGTACCTGAACCCCTCCGGTCACTGGGACGACCAGGCTCGGCCCATCCGTCTCAACGGGACCTACGACTCCATGTTTGGAATGACGGTCAGCAACATCGGAGATCTGGACCAGGACGGATACGGAGGTGAGAGTGATGGTTTGTCACATGGTTCATCGCTGCCTGGTTGAGCTTTCGTATCTCACTTACATAGCCCCATAAGGGAAAAGGACTGAAGCACTTAAATTTCTGCCCATTTTGTTTTGTTTTGTTCTTTATTTGAAATGTGAATTATTATTTTGATTCTACTTTTTCCATCATGTGTTCAGACATTGCTGTGGGGGCTCCATTCGATGGAGATGGCAAAGTTTTTATCTACAGAGGCTCGGATGCAGGAATAGAAACAAAACCTGCTCAGGTGAGTCGCAACTTTCCGCTTTTCACTTAGAAAACTGGAAAAAGGAAGAGACAACGAAGAATAATAAAGCCGAAGGAAGAAAGAAAAAAATTGACCTTGTGATTATGCGTTTTTTTGTCCCGTCAGGTGTTGGATGGCCGTGACTTTGACGTGAGACGTTTTGGATACTCCATCTCAGGTGGTTTGGATATTGACAATAATCAATACCCAGATCTTGCAGTGGGCTCTCTCAACAATTCAGTGGTTCTCTTCAGGTGAGAACATTTTTATTTGAAAAGTGTAAAGGTCTAACATTAAGCTCTGTAGCTTTAAATAGTGTGTAGCTGTTGGAAATTCCAATAGGCAGACATGGAAGTATGGACATGAAATATACATTGTGTTTTAAATCATAATCCTGCATGTTTGCTATTTATTCTTTAACTGATCTTTTTTCCCACGGACATGTTTTGTGTCCTTCAGGTCCCGTCCAGTCATCCATGTGATTAGAGATATATCTATTGACCCTTATTTCATTGATCTGGAACAGCACAACTGCAATGACAGAGAAGGAGTCTGGTGAGAACTTGATATAACAGAATCTGCAAATGTGTTTTTTTTTTCTACACGGGTTACTGTGACAAAAAAAACTCTTAACACAGCTAATTTCTTTCACTCTCCACCGTCTGCCTTTTTTTAGCGTGGAGGTCAAGGCCTGCTTCACCTTCACAGCCCACCCAGAACACTACTCGCCACACATGAGTGAGTCCCAACCTGCTCTCATCTGGGTCTTCAGGAGTCATTTCTATTTACAGTGAAGAGTAACCGTATCTGTGTAGTAACATTAGACCTTATTTTGATTAAATCGCAGCTGTGTAATGCTGTATTCCCTCAGATGGACGTTTCATATATGTTGGGCCCCTGGTGGGCTCTTTAAGTGCTCTCTGTGTGTGTCCTGACATTTCAATGCCGCCGCCTCTTTCCATGCATCGCTCCTGTCTTTCTCCTTTCAAGCTCTGCTGGTGCACTTTGAAGCCGATGCGGAGCGCAGGAAGTTGGGACTCCCTCACCGTGTTAACTTCCTGGGTCGCAGTTCTCTGGAGCCAGAGTACACACAGACAGAGGAGGTGGAGATGCATCGGCAGCGTCATCCTGTGTGCACCACTGCTCTCTTCCAACTTCATGTCAGTAACAAAGATTTGTTCTTGAGAAACATTAACTTTAGGTATTTATTGTGGCGTTAAAACAATGTGTTTTTATTACTTTCAGAGGTTCTTTTTCAACAGTAACCTGTAATTTTATTCATTTAGTCTTAAAGCACACAATTGATGAATCTAATAATCTTTAAAAGGTGGAGCAAATGCTTTTTGATGGTTTGAAACTGGTTGTGAGATTTGGGACCATTCACCAGTTTACTTTTCTATCAATATTTTAAGGTCCACACACCAGAAGCCGCTCCAATGAAATTTAATTTAATGAAAAATTACCACCTGTAACGTGTCAAGCCCTCGCCCCTTCATCAGACATATTCACTATTTGGAGCAGCTTCTGTTGTGCGGACTATTTTTCTACCTTTGCATGTTTTTTGTTCAGCACCCAGCACTTAAGTTTTCGGAATGTGTGTGCTGTCGATATTTTTGTATAAATATTTTAACTAATACAAATCCCAAAGCTGAAAAAAATAAAATAAAATCTAACTCCTTGGCTAAATATTTTGTATAATAATCACTTTAATAATCTCTAACCTTGCAGGAGAACATACGTGACAAACTGCGTCCCATCTCATTGGCTATAACTCACACCATCAAGCCTGTACCTCCACGCAGACACTCGGGGACCAAGAGGCTGGAGAAGCTGGCGCCTGTGTTAAACGTTTCCCCCTCCAACACGCTGCACTCTGAGGTCTGAAACAAAAAGGAAGAACAAGTAGTTCATGGTTGGGATTCATTTTATGGACCGCACATGACCGAAGATTGGTGGTTTAACAAGGGAGGCTTTATGAGACACTTCAAATCAGTTGTTGTTAATCGCAGTTATCCAGGCTCGTTCAAGGAAAGAAACTTAGCACAATGACAATACACAAGGAGATTCTTTGGTTCTGTTACTTTTGTTGGTTGCATATAATAAGCCTCAGTTAAATATACACTTCTTCTTCACACTTATGAGAAACTTTTACCTGAGATGTTTTTGAGTCAGCATCTTTTCCTGGAGCCTTTGCTGATTCATCTTCTTATCTTCTCACGTAAACATCCACAGGCTGTATTACTGTATTTTTCCCTTTAGTCTCTTTAAAATCCGTTGCTTAATAGACATTTCATTCATTTTGAAAATTGGAAAAACAGTTTCTCTGGAGCCTAAGTGACAACTTTCAGTGATTGATTTTTTTATTCCCCCTAGTTTCAAAAATAACTTTTAACCATAACAGACAAAGAAAACTACAAAACATCTACATTTATGAAGCCATGCACAGTGATTTGTTTTTGTACCTTGGCTTCAAAATGACTCTTTTTGCTATTAAATTTCAGTTTATTGATTGATTGCTGATTATTTCATTCCTAAATTCAGTCACTGCTTAATGTAAAAGTATCCAGCATGAATCCTGGTAACTTGCATATGAAACCTGGAAATAGATATAGCATGCACTTTTACCGATCAGAACACGTCTTTTCAGAACTGCTTTTTTGTCGGTAATGTTAGTTTTTGTGTCATTATTTTAATGTTTCATTCCTTTCATTTGCTTCGTCTTTATGTAACTCTGTAAGGTTGTCATTAAGTATTTTTATAAGCGCTCAATAAATAAAATGTATTCTTGAAAAAAAAAGATTAATAGATTGAAGTAAAAACTTCCTGTCCGTCTCGTTTTCCCTCTGAAGGTGAACTTCCTGCGTGAAGGATGCGGCATTGACAAGATCTGCCAGAGCAACCTGAAGCTGAGCTACCAGTTTGGAACAACACCCATAACCTCTGACCTCTTCACCCCTCTGCCAAAGTTAGTATCTGCAGATCCCAGTTTGTGTGAGCTGCTCGCCTTTATGATCTAATGGTTGAGTCTCCCTGATGAACAAAGGAGTAAATGTCTGAAGTATTTTAAATCAAAGCACGAGGGATTTTACAACTGAATATAAAGAGCTAATGTTCAAAGAAAACTGTTGTTGAAGAATTCAGATCTGTTAAGTAATAGTTGTTAAACTATAGTGTAGAAATAGTCTTTAATCGCTGAGGCATTCATGTAAACATTACTTACATGTTGCAGCTGATAAAGGGAAGCTAATTTAAATTATTTTATTAGTCTGGGTAGCTTGTTAGATTCCTGATAATACAGAACTAATTTAGCTAAGCCCTTTATTAATACATCATAATGCTAAATATAAATGTATCATTATTATGTTGAATATAATTATCTTAATATGCAAATTAACCAGTCACTGTGTTGATGTTGTGTAGCTGATATATATCTAAAAGTCATTACTTGATTGAGACAAGTTTAATATAAATAAACTTCAACGATTCTATTTAATCTGACCTTCTTTTGTCTTCCCCTTCACATAGAGACGAGGATGATGTGCAGGTGTTCTCCCTGTCAGATCATCGCCTGGTGGTGCTGGAGATCACCGTCACCAACATGCCTTCTGACCCCCTGCACCCCGAGGAGGACGGAGATGACGCCCACGCCGCTCAGCTTCTCATCACCCTTCCTGACACTTTGTCGTATTCCGGCTCCAGGATCCCACCGCAGGTATGGAACTCTGACCGGAAAAATCTCTTTTGTAACAAGTCATGGATAAGTGGATTATTGTGGCAGACACACTGTTCTTTGGATATCTCCTACTCACTGATAATATTTATTTTGATCTGGATCGACTTCTAGATGAGATGTCAAGCCAACCAGAATGGCTCGCAAGTTGAGTGTGACCTTGGAAACCCTGTGAAACGAGATACTAAAGTAAGTAATATGAACAATGTTGTAACATTTAATTTACCTCAAAGTGAAACAAACTTTGCTTTAATATCAATGTACGTGCTGCCTTTTTAGCTGAAGTTCACCATCAACTTGAGCATATCCAACATCACAATTGAGACCACTGAGCTGACAGCAGATCTCTTGTTGACAACGTGAGCCCTTCACACCCTACACATTATGTTAGACTACCTGTGTTACTTCATGGACATTAAGTTGTTGAAACCACAACGACATAGTCATCTCAGTGTTTTCTCACTGTTCTGTCCTCAGTATCAGCGAGCAGCCTGACCTGGAACCAGTCACAGCTTTTGCTAAAGTTGTGATAGAGCTCCCTCTGTCTGTTAGCGGGTGAGTTACACCTTCACTGTTTCTCCATCTATGTTTATGACTGCATGTGGCTCAAACAGCCTGCTTAACTTACTTAGTAAAATAACATTAACATACACATTTACCTCTGCTTCTCACACAGATTTAAACTCATTGGCACCCTGTTATTCCTTGTTGTGTGACTTAAAGCACATGGATTCAGGGGGGTTAGGGTTGCGGTCTGTTCCACGTTAACGTTTACACTGAGATATTCAGGATAATGTTACATTTTTTGACACAATTTATAGAAAGATGTGTGGTTGGCTCCTATAAGGGCTGCTGTGTGTTAAGGCGGGTCAAACTTCTTGCTCTCTAACACTGTTAGTGATTAGGGTTTGTTTTATTTAATTTGTACACCATTGTAAACCATTGCCACACACCACAGCATTTATAGCCTAAGCTGATTTACAATGCCTGTCTCTAGTCTAGATGGAACTTCAAAGTACATAAAACTCAACAACAGGATGCAGGATACAAACTATCATACAATAAGATAAAGTAAAACAGGACCACAAGACTGAGTCCTCTTTAAGTACTGTTTCAGTTTGAGTTCACAGAACATTTTGTTGACAAAAAAACCTAAATATAGTTAATCATGTCTCTGGAGATCTCATGGGTTAAAGCAGCTCAGCTAGCGGTTCTTCTATAAAAATAAAAATGGAACTGCTGTCATCATAGACTGTTGTGTGTACCCAGCTGTCTGAGCCTCTAATGTTGCTGTTTTACTGCAGGCTGGCTCATCCTCACCAGCTGTTCTTCAGCGGGACAGTGAGGGGAGAGAGCGCCATGAAGAGCCTCGACGATGTCGGCAGTCCAGTGGACTTTGAGTTTGTGGTGAGAAACCGGCCTGTCTCTCACTCAGCAAACTATTTCCACTATCAGTATGATGTATCTGTATTTCACAAATATCATGCAAGAAAGAAATCAGCCAATCACAGTTTGTTTTCTTGTTGTTTTTTTTATATTCAGGTTGCTAATCAAGGACAAGCTCTGCAGACGCTCGGCTCAGCTTTTTTAAACATCATGTGGCCTTACGAGCTGGCCAATGAGAAATGGCTCCTGTATCCTGCTAGCTTAAAGTTTGAGGGTCACCCAGACACACAGTGCACCCAGACACGGGCGCTGAATCCTTTGGAGTTGGAGTGGAGCTCCTCAGTTGCAGCTCCTTCACAGCCTGTCAATGAGGGGGTAAGCAGTGATGAGCTTTCGTATAACTTTGAGTGGACATCTTATATTAAAACTACCTGAGACAACTTGTTTAAATCTAAAGTAAACTTAGGGTAGTCTGTATGTACTGTTACAGTCTATTCAATAATTTGTTTTTTTTGCTGTGGACAGTTCTCAAACTGAGTGAACTGATGTGAAAGTATCTTATTGTAGCTTAGCATAGGAGCTGGTTAAAAAATCTGAGAGACACAGTTAGGGAACTTCCTCATACTTGCTTGTGAATCACACGTCCATCATTTGTGAATTCCTCAGTTAAGAAACTAACAATTCAATGAGGGTATTTTGATCAACTTTCAGTTTAAACTGACCTTCTACTTTAGTTGGTTTCTTTTATTGAATACATTTCTGTTATTCAAAGTGTTATGCATGCAAAAAATATAATTCTGAGATGACAAAAGAACTGGTATTGTTTTCATGAACTCTATAGCATTCTCCATCCAGTTAAAACAAATGTAGAAAAGGAGTGATGACATTTTTAAAGGGCATTTTCTGTGAGCGTTACATGTGAACTTACATGACGTCGTCATTAAGAATTGAATCGTAACATTATCATTGTTCATTTCTACACAGCAACATTATGGTAACATGACGTTTGAATTCTTTCTTTTAAGCGTAGATGAGTTATTTTAAGAGACTGATCTAGCTCTGCATGTATGAATGTGTCTCCTCCACCAGGGTGGACGGAGGCGCCGCTCCCACTCAGAGGAGGAAGGTCAAGTGATGACCAAAGGCAGCGTGGGACGAACTACTCCAGCTGTGGCAGCTTCAGAGAGACGCAAGTCACTCAAACTGGTAAGCGATAGACGAAGAGATGCCAAAAGATGATGCGATCTCAGGTTTTTATTGACTTCTTCTTTTACATGCTTTACAGGTTAACACGTGTAAAATACAGACGCACAGAACAATTGATGCATGATCTGACCTTCAAAGCTGCTTAAGTTCTCTAAAAAAAATCCCCAGAGTGCTCAGTTTCCTTTTCGTCCCTCTAGGATTGTCTCTTGGGGTCGGCCCGCTGTGTCGTGTTTCAGTGTCCGCTCCACAGCTTCTCTGGTAAGGCCGTCGTCAGGATTCACGCCCGCCTGTGGAACAGCAGCTTCATAGAGGTAAAAAAAACCAAAAAAACATCCTGCAATCATTACATCAGCAACCAGTGATCATTACACTCCACCTCAGCCTCAGTCCAGCTGTTACAGCTGCTGCTGGAATCACACGGATCTAATGCAAGTCAATCAATGAAAACTGCAGCAAGTACAGGAACAGAATGATTAATGAGGCCTGTCTGAAGGCTTTGATGTTCAGACAGTCAGCAAACACGTGAATACAGCTGTCAGCTTGGACCACTGGATCGCCTGCAGCTGCCGGTTTAATATTCAGCTGGAGATCCACGAGGCGAAAAAGAAGTACTGAACCCAGCGTGGTGTTTACTTCCCCCATGAACATCTTTTTAAATGTTTTTGACGATCTAACGGTGGCTACGTGGTAGAGTCGATTATATTTCAACTGGAAGGTCAGGGGTTTGATCCCCAGCTGCCGCAGCAACATGCCCTTAGGGAAGTCTATAAACCCCAAATTGCTCAATATGTCGATGAATGGGATTAGCAAACACACTTTGTAAATGGACACTTTTCAAAGCGGCCTCTGACATCACATTGTGTGAATGTGAACATAAACATACATTTTATAACTTCATTTAGTTAGTTAGTTTAAGTCGGTCTTATTGTCATAGTTGTAGCCATCTCAACTATTATACTGAATGTTATGATTGAAAATGTTGGTGACAAAAAGAAGAATGCCTAAAATGGCCCTTTAGCGTAAAAGTAGTTCATAGGATGTGACGAATTCAACCCAAAGTCTTTACTTACATTTTATTGGTTAAGATTTGAATATGATAAGTCTAAGGGTGCATTCTCTATTAGTAAAATGAATTGATTCACCAAACAGTGTTGTCCTCAGAATTAAGTAAGGCGTGTGTCTGAATGAACAAAGCAGAGTAGTACTCTGAACAATTTGAATGTAATGTCTCACTACCAACTAGAAACCAAGTGTTGCTCTTTTGTTTGCCTCTCTGTGTGTCAGGACTTTTCAGCAGTCAGTGCTCTAGAGCTGCTGGTCAGAGCCAACATCACTGTGAAGTCTGGCATCAAACACCTGGTCCTCAAGGATGCTGCTGCACAGGTACTGAAAACAGATTTATCCACCACACGTGTCCTCCTCTAAAGTATTACAGTGAAATATTATCCAATAGAGGATTTTGATTGAAAGTACTTAAGTTTCTTTAGATTTTTTTTCCATAGAACTAATTTTTTCATAAATTATTGGGCGAATATTGTAACCCGAGATACAAAATATATTGTACATTTTCAGATTTGAATTTTTAAAAAGCCCCATTATTGTAAACATGTTGTAAACAATGATCCCCTACTGATTCATGCGATACATTTATTGTATCCTCCTTTCCCCTCCAGGTCCCGGTGATGATCTACCCTGAGCCCGGTCTTACTGACCAGTACTGGATCCCCTGGTGGATCATCCTCATAGCCGTCTTGGCGGGCATCCTGCTTCTGACTCTACTGGTCTGCTTACTGTGGAAGGTAACACGCACACACACGCACACAACTTGTAACACTTGTACTCCTGCTGGTTGTATCAAGACTAGCGAGAATATAATTCAGACTAGAGAGTATATTACTGTAGATTAAAGGATTTACAGTCTCATTAACCGTCCTTACACCTCACTGGCCATTCAAACTGTCTCATCACTTGTCATGGTAGTCCAATTATTTCCATCTCCTTTTTTCTGCCCTGTCCTGTAATCATTTTATGCCTTCCAGCTCACTCTCATCTCTTCCTTTCCTCTGTTCTTGTATTTGTCCTCTGTGTGTCATCTCTATTGGTCTTTCTCCTCTCATTTCAATCTGGGCTCTCTCAATCCCTAAATTCACCCTCTATTTCATGTTCCTGTTGTTTTTCTTTCTGTTTTCCCCCCTACTCCATCTCTTTCCTGTGGTGATCTGTGGCCCAGTGTGGGTTCTTCAAACGCAGTGAGCCACGCCGACACTATGAGACGGAGTTCTACCGCGCCCATTTGGGGGTCCAACCCTCGGAGGCGGAGAAGCAGGCGTCAGAACTATAATACAAAAACGTTCACTCTGGCCTGCTCTCCCCTCCTTCTCTTCCTTCAAGCGGTAAACATACTCGCCAAAAAAATTGCTTTGTTCCTCAGCCCACTGTGGTTTGGCTGGTGGTGTTCATTGCAGTGTGAAATATTAGTACATTTTGGCACTCCTACTAACAAAAGCACACAGATGTTGTTGTTGAGCAGAGGAATGATGGGTATCACTAGATTCGTTAGACTGAAAGCTGTGCTTTGCAACCACTTGAGAATGGATAACGTTTGCAGATTGTATATTTTTGTAGAACCCCTTTGTTAAATTTTCTTTATTAATCCTAAGGGAAACTCTTTTGGCAGGTTGCAGGTATTATCTCTAACCCGACAGCATGTGAACTGCTGTAACATGTTGAGAAATGTAATGGTTGATGGACCCCCTGTGCACATGTCTGATTGCTTTCCTAGACTTTGACTTTTTAGGGAAGAATGTATCCTCATTGTGGCAGGCAGTTCTTATGAATATTATTTGTCACACACACAAAAAAAACCTGCTAGAGAAAAGTGCTATGTTGTATCAATGCATTCAGACCTGATCATTTAGCATGGTTTCTTTCTTTTAATCCATGCTGATCAAACACCATCCAGCCATCTCTCCGTCAGGGCCCTCAGCTGCCTGCTGTGCTGTGTGCTGTGCTGCTGTTAGCATTGCAGTGTGATTTTCTACACATGTTCATTCTGGCACCAGCTGTATGTGCCAGTCATGCACTCTTTAATCTATTAACACTCCTATTTCACCTGCATTTTGCGACCTAATGACTTTGTCAGGTGCCAGAATAAACTTCTATCGTCAGTGGTTTGGTGTTTTTGTGAGTAATAATGTGTGCAGTTTTTCTTTGTGGCACTTTGGGAGCGTGTTGGTTTGGTCAACAGACTGATGCTGAATTAGAAACTTAGAGCATGTGGATGTTCTTTTTTATATAGTCACCTCAACTGCACATGGTCAACAGATAATCCACTTTTTCATTTAAGAAGTTACTTTATTACAATAAGTGAGACTTCAGAAATCTATTTTTTTTGGCATGATATTGAAAAATCAACCAGCTGCTGAAACAAATGTGCATTTGTGCAATCAATGCCTTATATGCCACCAGTTTATAATTTGTTTTTTCCTTCCTTTCTGCCCCTACATGCCTGGTGTCCTTCCTTTATCTGCACTCCTTCCTGTTTCCCTCCTCCCTGTACCCACAGTGTGGCTTCTTCCAGCGGGCCCACTACAAAGACAAATTGCCTCAGTACCACGCGGTGAAGATTCCTCGTGAGGACCGGCCACAGTTCCAGACTGAGAAGTCAGGAGTCGCTCATAAAAAGGAATGGGCCACGCACTGGAGCGACGGAACCTCGTAACTCCCTTTGAAGCACTGAATGACTGAATCAATTCAAATCACCGTGTGTGGCACCCATACTGTCTTTGCATTGGAACTAATGACGGTGCACACAGACTGAGATCTAACATCTTGTGCACACTGTACTGAGTCAGAACTGACATATTGGTGGCCTGTTACACTGAGACTGGATCTATACTCTCCCATACCGTAGCCTGCTTATGGCTGGTCTCCATAGTCTACTGTGCATCTACATCAGTGTTGTACAGTAAATACTGAAGGCCAGAAACAGAATTAGAACACGTTTAGCTGCTTCATATGTTTCACAGCTGGCAGCAGACGCACTGATGTTCTCATGGACTTCACCTGCAGAACAAAGGAGTACAAAACACATCATAACCCAAAGACATGCATGAATGCACAACATATTAGATTCATACAGACACTGGACTATGTTGGTGAAGAAGCCACTGCCCGTTGCAAAGACTACTTCATGTCTTAACTACTGTACAGACTGACAACTTCAAAAGGCAATGAGAAAATCCTTCTTCCTTTTTTTCAAACATAAATTATCTTTAAAGATTTCCTTTTTGTTGTTAGCGCTGGTTAACATTGGGGCCAGTATGTAAGTAAAATGTTGCAGAACACTAAACATGTTGTAGGCGCGCTGGTTGCTGAAAAAGACATTAAATAAGTTCCCCTAATTTTTTGGTTTGTTTCCTTATACAAGGAAAAAAAACTCCTAAAAGAGAGCCTTTTTGTTGTGTCTTTCTTTTTCCATTTTTTGTTAATATGTCAGTCAAGTGTACTGTTCATCAACAGTTTATTGCCTGGGTGAACTTGAATAAGAGCAAGAAAAAAGCCTGTGACAGCCATGGCTATAGCACTGTTGTTGCATGGAAATCAAAATATGTCAGAAAAGTAAAGCAAAATTTAAAACCACCAGCCCATTTACAATGAGAGCATTTAACTACCATACATTGATTTTCTTAATGTTTTTTTAAGAATGTCCAGGCTTAAAGGGGCATTTAATTAATAAAAACTATCAAAGTAGGTATGACTGAATTACACAATGTGTAATTTATGAGATTTCAAGCAAGACCATCTTAACTTTTTTACTGAAATGTATAAATATTTTCACTCAGACGTGTAATAAATGGCCTTTGTTTTCAAACATTTTAGTTGGAATATACTAACCTTCTTGTCACTTGGTGATGTAGTGATCAGACAGTGCATTAATTCCAGCACTGATGTTTCTCATTGCATATAAGTGCCTTATGGTAAAAGTGGCAGATTGTGAGCTGCTGGTACAGAATAGAAGGTAACTTGCAAATGACATCAGGCATCTGTTGGACACCTGCGGACGAATGAACATCATTTAACACTTCAACAACATCAAGAGAGGGGAGAAGATTTTGAGAAGAGCAGAATATGTCAGTGAGGAACCACACAGACTTTCTTTGGATCTGTTTTGGGTGGATGAAGTGGCTGTAAAGCATGAAGAGTCAGCTTGTTTTTAAGGTATTGCTGGACAATCTTGTATTAGCTGCATGAAGCTCCTGTTGCTGTTCTGATGTTCCCCCTTTTTTTTTGTTTGTTTTTTTGTTTTCATGATTCAATGTTTTTATTTATTTTATGTCTGCAGCACTGTTTTAACATGTAAATAAAATGTAACAAAATAAACCCATCAGAAATTGCAAGATGTGTAATTACAGTATTATGCAGAACATTTGACACTTAGCCTGCAGTGTTTATTGGCAGTTCACTAAGAGATCACTAGATGGAGACAAAAATCAGAGAACTTAAGAACTTAAACTTAAATGTTGACTATAACGTTGTAGTGTGACTTGAATTATTTGTTGATATGACAAGAAATATCCAGAACAGAGATTTTAGACGCATACTGTAGGTCACACTGATCTGAGCTTTAAGTCCTTCATTTAGTACCTACAAAGAGGTCCAATTATAGTTCAGCAGCTATACAGCTTAAACAATGGAAGAGTGTTAGAAAGACTTTACATGGGTTGCAGTAGAGTATAAAAAAAAGGTGGGATAAAATCATAGATGACCTTCTCCAGAACTGAGGATGATGGACATTAATGTTTTAAATGGAAGAACAGGAACTCTGTACCGCCTGCTTTTTAGTCAAATTGTGTAGCCCCCAGCTACATGTTTGAAGACCTATGTAGATCTTTCAAATGCATATTGAGGATATAGCTGCATTTTGGCTTTTGTATTGATCATGAGATAAAATGTATCATAGTTGTAAGGAGCATTGATTTAGCCCACACATGTTTGTGGGTGTCAGGTTGTGAGTAAAACAGGCAGCCAGGGTTAAAAAAAAAACCTCTGTATAGCCTCGTTTTTCAGAACTAAATGCTTCCTCTGTTTTACCAGCATAGGTGGCACTATGAAAAAAAAAGGTGAATATTGGTGTATAGATGTGTTCAGATAAACGCCCAAGGCAGGGTTTGTTGAAGTACAACCAAAAATACTCTTGTTTTCTGAGTTCTGCTTTATGAAGTGACTACCAAAAGAAATAAAAAATAATCTTTAGCAAAACAGCACTGACTTGAAATAAATGTTACTTTTTGAGATGGGGTGGATTAGATGTTTCTCTAATCTGAAGGTTTATGATATTGTTACAGAATTAAAAATAACTAATTCCCCTAAGAATTCTTCATAGGTCACTCTGGTTACCATGGCAGTTTAACAGCGTCAGTGAGACTTTCAATGTGTGTGTGTGTGTGTGTGTGTGTGTGTGTGTGTGTGTGTGTGTGTGTGTGTGTGTGTGTGTGTGTGTGTGTGTGTGAGATTGCAGTTTAAGAGGATTGTCCCCCATTAGGCACTTTGATGATCTGTTGACGTCTCACCCAGTATTGATGAAATGACTAATCATTACACACACAGAGAAACACACACTGAGTCACAGACAGACAAATTGAACACACAAACAGGACTAATAAAGCCAGCGTCACCCTCACAAATCAAGCCTTAAGTTGTCTTTGTTTAAAATGAACAATACGAAGGAAGCTGACATTTAACAAATAAAGGTTGTTTTTTTGTTCTTTGGGAGAAGTGTCTTCCTAAATCATTTCATCAGCATGTCAAGAAAACATTTCTCTCCTCTTTTTTGTATCAAGGTTTTAAAAATAGAGTTACTATTGAACTATTTTCCTTGGGGTCAAATATGGGGATATTTAATGGGGGTAAATACAGTATCTCTCTCACACTATCTAAAGTTTTCAAATTCTGAATGTTCCCTCATCCTGAACAATGCTTTATTCAAATATTAGGTCTTACTCATAGCGTCACCATGTGTAAAAAGGCAGTTCCTGCTTCCATATACAATGTTCAATCAGCTCCAAATGTTACAACTTTGATAACATATCAGTGTTTGGTCAACACAACCTGGAGACATGACTGTGACATGCCCAGGATAAACAAAGGTGCAGGGGCCCATTCAATGCTGCCTCAACTGAACTCAACATTCTGTGACCATTTGAAATGGACCATACAATCTGTAATACATATCAGATTGTATGGTTTATGTTTCCTCTTCTAATTCTGATTCAGTTGGCTCAAACGTACTGTAATAGGCTATACAATACTAACTGTAGAATACCGTACTTCATTGTTTTTGTGTAGAGCAAGGCGATCAAAAGGTGAACAACGCGTCCCCCTAGTCTTCAAAAATGACAAAAGGTTACATGTATTTTTAAACCAGGTTTTCTGATAGTTAAAGTTAATTGTGGATCAAATGTTGACTATTTCTTGTCAAACTTCTGGACAATGAATGTATCACTCATTCATTGTTGTCTGTCTGCTTTATGTGATTATTTATTTGTTTTATATATTCCTCACACTGCAGCATCAGATAACTTAAGTTGTCCAAACTGATCAGCATGATTAAGTGGTTATTGAGTGTTTTCCCATATTGACTCTCTGTTCATACAGTGCGGACTACTGGACAACAGGGAATGGGGGATCTGAGTCCATTTGCAGGGATTTATCTGTTTAATAACTGTGAGAGTTGTGTTGCACTACCCTCAGGGCCACATAATAATGCACTCTGGCGCTCAGTCATCACTAATGCCCTGATCCTACTAAATGGGCCTAGTTAAGTCTTATATTAGTGCCTGGTACTTCCTCCATCCAGTCCCCTGTTTCCTTTTGTATAGTAGCGTCTTTCCTCAGCTCTCCCAACGGACAGTGGCCTCGAGGTGTATATAAGTCGCTGTGGGGATGTCTCCATCACAAAAGCTAGCCAGGACCCGCAACCAAAGAGGACACCAAACCCTGAGCAGGACCAGTCATACCTCTGTTCTCCAAGAGTCTTTGAAGGAAAAAATCTGAAAATCTTCCCCCAGCTTTCATCTGAACTCCTCTCCATTTTGAGACCATGGACGCAGCCGCGGTAGCAACTCTTTTGGCTCTGGTTCTGACTCTGGCTGGAGTCAGTCAGGCTCTTCACGTCCAAGGCGGTCTGGAGAAAAACAACATCCTGCCAGACTCAGAGGAGAGCGTGGTCGACCACTTGCTGGGGCTGGTGAGTCAACAAACCCATCAAAAACCTAAATTAATTTACTTTTTTATAAATGTGAAGCTGTGTCAAGAAAACATACATTTTCTTTTTTTAAATATTGAATAAAACAAATACAGATGTGAAATCATATGAACTTTATAACATCTGTATTGGTACAAAAAATATTCAACAACCTGATTTATAAACACAGATGAGGGTTGTAACTATTTACTTTCATATATATAATTATTTTATTTTTTTCCCCTAAGCCTACAGTGATATCTTCAATTTATATATATATCATCTCAAAACACTAAATTAGTAAATATAAATATTAATTCTACATTTTTAAAATACAAAACTATTCAAAGTGGCAAAAAAATCCCACAGAGGATGTTACCAACAATTACTTAGAAATGGTCCTTGATAATTGACTAATTGTCCAACAAATAAGTCAATAAGAAGTCAGTGAAAATAAAAGTAGGGCTTTATCATAGCTGTGCTCTTTTATATATCTGAAGTGATTGCATGGAAATATTCCACAAATAAACAGGTTGCATGCTATCTCTACTTCAAAATTTGCAATTTGCCAAAAATAATTTCGGCATCTGAAAATAAACTCAAACTCTGAAACATAACCGAGGCACACATGGTTTTGTGTTCAAATAAAATGTCTGTCTCTGTGAAGGATTAAAATTCACTCTCTCTCTTCTATCACATTAGACTGTATCAATCATTCTGTGTACAGCTGCCAGAGTTTTCAGAAAAATTCTGGCTCTCCATGCTAGAAGATATGTAAATTATATTTGAGTCCTTTATCAAGAGAGACAAGATAAATCACACTACCAATTGAGATGCTGGATAGCACTCCTCTTCATGCAACAGTGTGAAATATGCTCTGATATATTCCAGGGTCATCAGACAGTCAGAGCAGGATTCAGATCAAATGTGATGTTTCTTTTTCCAATTAGGGCATGCAGAGACAGGCAGATATGAGTTTTATTTGTTAAAAAAAAAGATATGGGTGGAGGGATATCTGGGTAAGTTTGAGGTAAATTTATTTACCTTTGTACTCTGATAGCTACAACCCAAGGTCCCTTTGCACAGCAGGACTGACTGGCTGTAGTTGCAACCCCCAGGGTTTGTGTTGCAACACAAAATTGCATACAGTTATAGCTTTTGATGTTTCCTCTTTTTTTTTTTACTAAACCAGAAAAACAGTCTGGCATACCTTGCATTACATTTACTGTGTGTGTGTGTGTGTGTGTGTGTGTGTGTGTGTGTGTGTGTGTGTGTGTGTGTGTGTGTGTGTGTGTGTGTGTATGTGTGTGTGTGTGTGTGTGTGTGTGTGTGTGTGTGTGTGTGTGTGCTGTTGTGCTCCAGGAGAGTGAAAACACAGATAACAGCATTGATGATCGCCTGCTGACTGCCGTGCTAAGAGCTCTGCTGCTCGGATCTCAGAGGGAAACCAGGAACTCTGTCCTCCATCAGCCACAGAGGTCAGTGCTGCTACCTGGGCTGTATTTATCAAATACTGCAGGGCACATCAAAATACTAACACACAGAAGAAAATGTAACTTTACACCGTACTATTCAAACAGCCTGTCCAGCATTTCCCTGTCAGCAAGGAATATGAACCAAATGAACCAATTCTAATATAAAAAATAATAATAAAACTTGTGTAATTAGCCTCGATTTGAATGATTATGATTCTAATATGTACTGAATGAGCCATGCAGATAGGGCTGTGACCTATTTTGTTGATTATTAAGTGAATCTTTTGTTTTTAAAACATCAGAATTACCAAAAAATCCTTAATTCCTAGAGCTAGAAGTGATGTGATTTAATGTCTTAAATCAGTAAAAAGAAGTAACATTTGGACACTGGAACATTTTTTTTTATTTTGTTTGTTGGCTTGAAATTTTACTTAATGACTTGAACCAACTATCAGTCATTTGCCATTATAAATACCTTATCTGAATGTTAAGATATCTTAAAATACTAAATGAACCATTGTTTAACATTATGTACTTGATATTTCTGGTTAAATTGGATTAGAGGCCAGCTGTCTCCGCTTACAGCAAAGATAAGATCCTGTTCAGAGCTTAAGTTGTAGTCTCAGCCGTAAAGGTTTGAATAATGCAATAAAAATGTTGTCTCTTTCACCTTTAACCCAAGTCCTATTTAACATGCCTTCCTCCTTACCTTAGATTTGACAAATACCATACCAAAAAAATGACTGTCTTGTAGTGAATGATTTTTCTCATCATCATGTTCATGCCTTAACATAAACACTGTTTATGGGGTTGTTTCTGCTAAATAATAGATACAAACGTGTAAAAAGACATTTTCATTTAAACAGTATTCCACTTGGATTTATTTCCACGTTACAGGTTTGGCCGAGGCTCCAGAGGGCAAGTAGCGTCAGAGGATCAGGTTCAGTCCCGTGACTGGGAAGCTGCCCCAGGTCAGCTCTGGAGCATGGCTGTGCCCCAGAGATTTGGCAAGAAGTGATCTATCAGGAAGACATCTACACATCGACGTGAGGGCATACGGGCCAAGCAGCAGGCAACTGTGGCAGGAAAATAATTTGAATGAATAAATTTGAATTTTAAAAGCATGTTTCAACATGGTTTTATTCCATTAAGCCTTACTTGACACCAACAAGTTGTTTTCAGATGAGAGGAGTTAGAGTTTTTTTTTTGATACCAAACACTGTAAAGCATGTCAACGAGTGCCTATTGAGGTTTTCAGAGCCTGGACTGTAATGTTAATTAGAACTAGAAGTGTTTGTGTAAATTGTTTGCTATATTTTCTGTTTTTCATCTGTTCCCTTGTCAAATAAATGACACATCAAATGAGTTTTTATCATGCTGACTCATTTCGATGTTTAGTTTGAAACATTTAGTTATGTGATGCAAAAAAAAAAAAAAAGAATGCCATGATTGACAGAAAAGATGAGGACTGGTGAGAGGAAACATAATACATATTAATATAAGAATCAATTTACTTTCCTTAACCATGAGTGTCTGCTTCAGACTGCCATAAGAATCTATTCTGCTGTGGACTGTACACACCTGGGGCACATTTTACATTTTTATCACTGTAAGTAAGTGATGTGCTTTGGTTAGTGAAAGGGGAAGGGCGGGTTTCTATTGCAGAAACTCTGCCTCCAAATGATGTCATTAGCATGTCAGTGCCTGTTGTGGAGTTATTTTGGCCTCACTTTTGTACAACAGGAGGAGATGGAGACATGTCATCCATATCCAGTCTGTGGTATTGTCCAATGCCTTTGCTATTAGACCATTAAACATACAATTGCATGCAGACATATCTGAAAGCTGTTTAACCAGGAGATGTCAGTGGGTGGAAAAAGCAAAAGCGACATGATACTGGTGTTATACATGTCATTATCATCAGCCATTGAATCAATCAGTCAACCATCACTATACAACAGCTGTTCAGTATTTATATGGATAACATATCCTTTACAAGTGATTAGCAATTAGTTCATGGCAATGTGCTTAATTTATTTATTTAGAATAAAACATAAAAACATGAAACCTCTAATTCCTGGAAATGTCTACAGTGTGGATATCTGCTGGACCACGTATGCAGAAAGCACATAATTACTCTGGTTGTTTTTCCAATACATTAAATCTTAACTGGCTGACTCACATATCAGATGAATGTACATTTAGTGAAGATCACAGAACAGATCTGAAGTGATAGATAACAAACTTTTTTTTTTCTTTACAAAATATGACAGGATATTTAGATAATTCAATACCTCAGAGGGTCACATTCTATTTGATGTTAATGTGAAATGTTTACTAATCCAGCAATGATGCGTTTAATGTAAAGTGATGCACTGCCTGTCTGCAGACCAGTGGAGGCTGTTTGCTGTTCTGTGTGTGGTGGATTTACAGGCCACCTGGGGAGGCAGTGTGCAATAAGCCACAGCACTAATTAAAACAAAGCAACATGCAATTACTCTACACTTTCACGGTTTCCGCAGCCAATTACTGGGAAGGAGGGCACGTCAATCTGTCTTAGGAAGAGCCTGACCTCACATTGCACTGAATGAGCCCAGAAGAGAAAATGCTGAAGGATCTTTTGTGCTTGGAGACTATTGGCAGATGCCTTTTGATTGTCCTGCTTAATGGAACAATTTGTAAGATATCTCATGAACTAGATCATAAAATAACCTTACTATATCATCAGACATTAAGGAATCATGCTATGTTGAAGTGCTGTCTCTTCTGACAACAATGCAGCAGCTATTTCCTCCTTCTTAGTTGCCATTCTGGTCCTGAATGGTCTGTTTTTGTTTTGACCAGTGAAAGGTAGGCGGTTTTAAGGCACCCTTACACGGCCATTATTTACACCCCCCGCTTTGCCAGGTAAATGGCAAACCATCAGGTGTTGCAGCGATCAAAGCAGTTAAGAGAACCTGTTCAGATAAAACCGATTCTACTCAACCTAAAAAGCCTCAGCATTTTTCTAATTAGCTCCACAACCACAAACGTGGTAGAAGTAGGACAAATATAGATGCTTTGAAAAATGGAGAGAGGTTAGAACATAGAAAGAGCTGGCTAAACACCGAAGCTTTGGTGTCTGCGACATGGCAACCTGTGTTCGCATTGACTCTAGAGAGGAGGGGGTGGCGGGAGACAGTTCTCTCGAATGTTTTGAATTTGGACTGCAGTGCCCATTTTGTGTCAGAGTTACATATTGCTCCTTTAAGTATTTCTATTTAGTTGTTTTTCACTGCCCATTATTTTTCTTAAATTAACAATTTCAAACACCTCATGACTTAAGCAGTGTCATTTTCAGCCGTACATCTTCTAGATAGCTCTCTCTCTCTCTCTCTCTCTCTCTCTCTCTCTCTACATATATATATATATATATATATATATATATATATATATATATATATATTTATTTCTCGTTTACTGCACATAGTTCTGTTTACATCTGTTTACATCTGATAGTCCGATCACTGTCCACTCATATCTACTCTTTTTATATTTTGTATTTTAAGTTAAGTTTAAGCTTTAAGTTGTATTTAAATTGACACTTTATATTTAGGTTAAAATATTTCATCTACTTGCACTGTTGTTAATTTACTGCTCTGTGTGCCTTTGAATTGCAAATAAACAAATAAAGTTTTTTGAATTTGAATTTGAATGAGATACTTTAAAAATCTGACTAAAAGATAGACACAATAGAAATGACGCAATATATGAGGAAAATATTTACAAAATCAGTCAAATGAGAACACAAACAGGAACGGTCATTTCTTCTGAGTGGAATTATACAAAAGTGCGTTATATAGGAATAGTATAGTATCCTCTGTTAATGTAATTAGGTTTAGTCATTGCTTAATATGTAGGCCTACCTGCATGTATGGAGAACAACTAGATAACTTTGAATTTAGTCTCAGAGGTTTAAAAATCTATACAAACTTTAAACAGACAATGCTGTCACTTTACTAGGTAGCTAGCATAGTCTTTAATATCATAGCCTATATACATATTATATTAATACTACTACTATCTGATATGTATAATCAATGTTACCAAACAAAATCAAATGACAAACTTAATCAGTCTTTAAAAAGTTGCTTTATTAAAGGAACAATATGTAGCTCTGACACCTAGTGTTTTAAATTCATATTGCAGTCCATATGAAAAGTCTCCACCCTCCTCCCTAAGGTCGATGGGTATTGAGGTTGCCATGGGAACAGTGGTCATCGCTGCCTTTCCCTCTCAGATCCACAACTAGTTCAGAAGCTTCAGTGTTTAACCAGCTCTGTATTGGTGTTGAAACCTGTTCAGTGATAACTTGTTATTTTGTTTCTGAAATATAACGGCCACTTCCATATTTCACCAGTGGTGCTAATGCTAATTTCCCATCCTGCTGTTACTCTGTCCTCAGGGAGCAATAATGAGACCAGTAAAACTTGGCGAAAAAAGGTGATATTTATGAGTAATCAAGAGACAAAACAGGTAAAGGTAAGATATGACAATGTATTAATCATTAAAAAAAACACATTAAAAAAGACAACTGAGCACAATAGACATATAGTATTGCAGAAAGTGGCATACCTTGCCAACCTCGTGAACACAAGAAAGTCTCACTCATCACTTCAGAGGAAGAGAAAGAACCTGTCAGCTTAAATAATCAAAGAGGAATCCCCCACCAGGGTGTCTGAGTCTGCACTTAAAACAGCACGATCAAATGTACAGCAACAAGGGCGACACAATGATATATGAGAATCAATAAGAGGTTAACGAGAAATGTGTTGAGACAAAAAGATAAGAGAGAGAGAGAGAAAGAGAGAGAGAGAGAGAGAGAGAGAGAGAGAGAGAGAAGGGCGTGGGGGCTGCTGCTCACAGCTGCATCCTCTGATCCACACAGCTGAGTTTAAGAAATACTCAACTCATCTGAATTTCATGAGTCTGCAGGAGGGATGTGAGTGCAGCAATTATAACAGACACACAGAGACAGAGAGGACTACTACAGACTGAAGTGTGGACAGACAAAAAAATAAAGACTAATCCTCCACTCAGATATACCTGCATCCATTTATGTCTCGCTGACCTGTCCTTGACCCCCCAGTTCCTGTCTACTCTCATGGTCATCATCTTGGAAGGCAGCCATCTTGAACAGCATAGAGGGAGGTCTCACCCATTAGCAGCCATGGTCATGACACAGCACAATTTGTCACACACATCAGGCTTTAATGGCATCAGGGGGAGAGAAGCAGCTCTCTCCCCCTGATGAAAAAAGAAAAAGCAATGCTACAGTGAAGGGTAAACTGCAGGAGTGTGCGACATATTAAGACATGTTGACCTTTTTCATAAACACTTCTATTTTCTCAGTAAGTTGTACAAAAATACACACTAGACTTCAACATTTAAGACATTTTGAGTAGTGAAGTCAAATGGTTCCACTGTGCTTTTTCCCATTCTCTTTCACTACAGTACTTGAGTGTTGTACTTTAAGCCTTTTTTATTTGAACCCTATCTTAGTGTTAGTGAAGAGGATAATAATCAAGAAGTTACCTGTTGGAATGTAGCTCAAAGTGGTGATGAAGCTAGAGTGGAGATTATCTTGAGGACAACTGCTCATCAATGCCAACCAAGAGAGGGAGGGAGGGAGGGAGGGAGAGGTCGAACACTTGGTACTAGCAAAGTGTCCTTGCTAATCACAACTGTACATGACGAGCAAAGCTGTTTCCACCTGGCCACATCACCACATTTTACATGTGTCTCCGATGACTACCTTGGAACAAACTTTTGTTTGCAAATAAACACAGAATCCAATTAAAGGAGCAATATGTAAATCTGACACCTAGAATTTCAAATTGGTACTGCAGTCAAAATTTGAAACATTGGAGAGAGCCGTCTCTCCCACTCATCTCCTCCCGCGAGCTGATATGCACACAGGTTGCCATGTTGCAGACACTGAAGCTTCAGTGTATAGTTGGTTGACTTTATGAAACATTGTTAACTTATCCTAACTGCATAATCATAAATGTGGAGGTTTTGATCATGCATAATATAAGGGTGTGTGTGAAAATAAACAGGCAGATAATTATAAGAGACAGAACATGACAACAGACAGATGTGACTTTGACACATGACATGTGCAGAACCATCTCCAGATCAGCGTGACCAAGACCAGGAACTACTTGTGGATCAGAGGAGGGAAAGGCACCGGTTAGCCCTGTTTCCACCCAAGAGGCCAGTATGGAAGTTGTAAAGGAGTATAAGTACCCGGGACTGTACTTGGATTATAAACTTGTGAGGGTCGATGACACAAAGGACTTCTTCAATAAAGGCTTGAGCTGCCTCTACCTACTGACTTGCATGTCACCTTGGACAATTTCTACCACCTATTCCATGATGTGCTGGATAAACAAAGTACACAGCTGGTACAAAATTACTTCCACCTAATTTCCCCCAGGGACAATTTACATATTTCTGATTCAAATTCTTATTAAGGCAGAGGCATATAAACTGGAGGGAGAAATGTAGAGGTTTTATTTTAAGGAGATAAGTGTCCAGAACCATCCATTATGCAGAGCATTGTCACCCATTGTGAGAGACAATTAACTGGGTAAATGAATGCAGGCATGTGGGCGGTTTGGGTTTGATGATGCCAAGTAGCATTTAGATTTGTTGGTGGCTTTTTATTGTCTTGCATACAATGGTAGAATAACAAGTACAAAAACAAAGATAAGACTCAAAATGATGCATGATTAGACAAACTTAGCAAGGATGTAAAACATGAAATAAATTAAAAGTATGAAGTATTTTGTAAAAATGAACAAGACCTTTTCCAATCCTATATTCATTACTGTGCCCTTCCCCCCCAAGAAACTGCTTAACCTTAGAAACAAATAGCACACTTGCTCTAGAACAATGGTTCCCAAATCTTTTCTGTCGGGCCTCCCTTATGCAGAAGAAATTATGTTCAAGCCCCCCCACTCCTCACCATGCACATCAACATATATCGACATACACTAAACACACTGTCAGTCACGCACTTTGCCTATATACTCCTACATTTTTTGAATTTATCATCACTTTTTGCAGCCAAAATATCATCTTCAACTGAAAAAACAAACAAGCCACTTCTAAGGAGAAAGCAATAAAAAGTAATAGGCAAGTAAAACATGAATCTTCTGAATTTGTGACGTCTGGTGGTGTAGATTCATTCTCAGCCTTACATTTACCTGAAAGTCCTCTGCCTGGTGTCCCACGCCCCACTTGAGGAATCATTGCTATCACTATTGTTTTTGACTTCAGACACTGTAAATATCAGAGGTCATCAAAGAAAATACATAGCCAGCTGACACAGAGCACTTCTCCACTTTAACAAAATACATCATTTGTGCAAATAGCGAAAAAGTCTTTGGAGAAAATGTGTCTTCTGTGTGAGGAGGGTTTGTGTGTTACTGCAGCAAGGCAACTTGATGGCTGAGTGAAAAAAGAAAATTCTGATGTTGTTTTTATTTATTCATACTTGAATGTGGAGCGAAGGAGCTCTTCAAGTCGGATGATTCTGCTGGTGGGGGGGGGGATATTCTCTTTATAAAGCTTACATTAGCACTTTCCTGCCCTGTCCTGATTCTTTGAAGAGTAATGGACAAAAACTGCAGCTGGTCCGGGGTGTGTGCCATATGGTCACAGTGTCTGTGATTCAATTCCAGCTGGGGACCCTTTTTGTTCCCTCTCCTCTTACTATTATCTCACATTTCACCAGCATGAACCAGCATATAAAGGAAAAACCCCTAAAACAATTTACAGAACACTGTTCATACAGTCATGGTGGAACAAGCGGTGGCTGTAATCAGTTTTAAAGCCTCTGCTCAGAGTCTGGAGGAAACTGTGCTGTGCTGCATACAAGTTGTTATGTTCTCTTACAAAATGATAACAACACTTGGAATGAGATTTCTAGATAAATATTTTTCTGCTTCTAAAAATGTGCTGCAAATCTGGACAATGCATCTGTCATCTGCCTCTTGACGGGGTGTCAGGTATCAGGGCCCAGCAGTTGTGTGATGTAGGGACTTTCAGTCTAAGGGACGATCAATAAATGAATCTGCTGGCCAGGCGGGAGCAAGGAAAGCTTGGTGAACAGATCTAAGATGATTATTTTCCTGCTTTGTCCTAATTTGGGCCCACAGAGTGTCATAAGGTTGCTTTTAATATTGAATCATAATCTGGGTTTAATAGTTGTTGTCTTCATTTATATATCGGTTTATATATAAGGGCTCTAACTTTTATTCAAAAGAGTCAGTGTGTGTGCATGACTCATTCTGTATGAGGTTATATTTAAGCACATGTAGGCAAGTGAGTTTAAAAATGCGTTTGCAAAAAGAAGAGGCAGGATTGTGCATCTTTCCTACGCATCCAATAAATGGAGTGAGTGAGAGAGAGAGAGAGAGAGAGAGAGAGAGTGCGTCTCTATCATCCTCTCTCTCCCATCTGTGCAGGAGCTGCAGCAGAACAGCCCTGATCGCAGACATCCAATACAGACAGAGAGAAATGTGAAGAGGGGGTGGGACTTACGTGAAAGGGAGTCGGGCACAGCCAATGAGAGAGAAGGAGAGGTGTTCCTTGCCTAGAATGCCCTTGTCTGAGCGCTGAGAGCCAAGAGAGACAGAGAGGAGAAGGAGTAAAGCCAGAGTGGAGACACCAGCAGGTGCTGAGGAGAGAAAAAAAAGGGTTGAATAGCAAAAGGGACCAAAAAAGAAGGATAATTAAGGAAAAGTGTGTTGAAAGATAGAGTAATCAAACAGAAGCTATAATACAACCCATTGATTTTTTCCTAAACTGGAGCACACTTATCTTCTCTCTCAGCCACCTTTTCTTGTTCGGATTCTCTTTACTAGGATCATCCCTTCTCCCTCCTCCTCCTCTTCGTTTTGTCCTCCTTTTTGACAGACAGAGTCACCATGGAAACCGGGAGCCCCAGGAAGATACAGTTCACTGTCCCCCTGCTGGACACCCACCTGGACCCTGAGGCAGCTGAACAGGTGAGGAGAAGGTGGAGGAAGAGGAAGAGGATGTAGTTTTTGTTTTTTTGGGGGACTTTTAAAGGTTTGTAATGCATCAATTGGTAAAGGCTTTAGAGCATTATTCATTTATTACAAACTTTGAGGAAATTTGAAGAAAAAAAAACATAAAAATGTATTTTTCATCAGAACAATCAGGTGCACACATACAGTAGCTGAGGAACTAAACTAAACTGAAAAAGCGCAGTCACCCTCCTAAGTCCAACATTTCTGAATTCCTGTCTGTGTGACACACTTTCTGTGTCTTATTACTCGCCTGCACCAAATTAGCAAGCTGTGTCTCTTCGATCAAGCGATAAAGTGATCATGATTAATTTAAGATTGATTTTTTCCACCTCAGCTCTGACTGAGCAGCTACACAGAGCCTCAGCAGTGTTAAAAGGGGGGTGTTGCAGTATGAGGATATGTCTGCAGTATGAGGTTTGCTGTTGTTTTGGTTTGACTGACTGACTGCAGGCTCTGTACAGCAGAGAAATACTGACTAAAGTTGCACAGTGTGGAAAGAAAGAATCATTAGGTTATAACAGGAAACAAATTATCAATGAAAGAGTTTTGTTAAGATAGAAGACTTTAAATCCCTGATTTAAGCATCTACGTATAAATTATAGACTTAAAAGCAAAGAACTCACTAAAGTGATAGAAAGAAACCCAGTGGGTGCAATGTATGTGTCTCTAGTGGATGAAGTGAAAAGATGTGTCCCATTTTTATAAATATCACATTAAAAGGAAGGGTCATTTATAACTGATGAGCCTTGAGTAAAACAGGCAAAGATTTATGAGTCTGAGTACACCTCTCTCTCTCTCTCTCTCTCTCTCTCTCTCTCTCTCTCTCTCTCTCTCTCTCTCTTTGAGAACTGCACTGTGTGTATGTGTATGTCTGTGTGCTTGTCCTTGTGAGGACATTTTATTGGATGGTTTGGGGATTCAGTATGCTTACATTAAGGTTCAGGCGGATTTAAAGAACTATTATAACTTTTTATGCTCAGATGTGAGTAACCTTATGTGAATCATCTGCAGTATGAAATATAGTAGTGAACTCAAGCACAACTTATATTATTATTATTATTATTATTATTATTATTACAATATATTTTATTTATTATGACGACAAGGGTTAGTGTCAGTCATATGCAGATAAAAAGAAGAGTAAAACATAGATTTAACAGGAGAATTTGTAATTTTCTGATCCAGTAGATGTCCCCCTTGAGCACCAGCATGAAACCAAAACAAACTGTTTGGCGACACCTGAGCCTCCGCTCTCCTCCAGCCACACACCTCCAACCCCCCTTTACCCACGTCTGCACGAAGGAGTTATCAATTAGAACGCACCATAATTAAGCACCATGGAGCGCAAGCGGAGGACAAAATTGTCCTTTGCTTGAGCTGCAAGTGCCTGTGGCCTGCATTGTTGTTTTAGCAGGCTAATCTTAGCTCACTTTGGTTAACTCATGACTTCACACTGCAAATAAATTGACACGGAATGACGGTGATCTAAACAAACTTACGTAACATCCAAATAAGCAGTGAGTATGGTATTCTTCTTCTTTCTAGTCCTTGACTAAAACGTTATATGCTTTATAAGCAAGGCTGTCACGTCCACATGATGTAAACACGGCTCTGACAACAATACAGCTGGCGGGAATGGAGCTTTCTTTACTCACTTTTGACAGTCATGACTCAGAGAGACATTTACATAGGATATACTTGATTTCTGCTGTATTTATGTTTAAAATGTTGTACATTCTTCCTTAGTTTCAAATCCAGTTTAGAGTCACAGAGGCCATATTCCAACCTTTTTTCTTTCTTTTTATTCAAACTATTATTTGCCTGTTTATACTCACACAGTTTTATGAAGTCACATTTTCAACCCAGGATCTTAACATGTCACAGAAGATATGACCATTTCTCAAGTTGTGGTATTGCTATATTTACAATAAGAATACTTTCAACACTGACAATCTTGTGCATTTTGTTGTTTTGTACTTTTATTCAAATAGGAGCTTACCAAAAATCTGCAGACTCCATGTAACTGTAACACTCCATAATGTGCTTCTCTGCATAACAGCTCTGCAGCTGGGGAAATGTACCTCAATCAGAGCAGCCAGTGCTGCTTTTTCACAAACAAAAAATAATTAAGCTGGAACAATATTCTCCTGGCATTATGGATTAAATATTTTCTATTAACTTAATAAAGCAATATGAGTTTGCTGCAGATACAAACAAACTTCTTAACAATCTTTTGCTGCCCTCAGATGTACAACCTGTACAAATTACACTGCTGTTACTACAGTTACTATGAGTCTCCCCAAACTGCAGGACTGAAATCTTCTAAAGATCACCAATTTAATGAAAGTGCCATCAGATGGACATAAAGGCAGCATGGTGTGATTATCTGGGCCTGGAACACATTAGTTTGTGCTGCTGAGGAGCTCATTATGTTACTGTTTGAGCAGAGAAACATTACATGTGTAATTGGTGGTGTGATATTTAGAAGCACTGGGTTTGTAAATTGGTGCCTGAGGTATTTTCAAAGTCCTTTATTGGGAGGAAAGTTTGAGAAACAATGTTGCCATGTTGCATTTTGTGAAAGTGAGTGTAGTTAGTGTTGGGTTAATATCAATAGCTTGTGTTTTTTTGTCTGTGCATCCTAGCAGGCAATTGGCCTTTTTTACTTTTTCGTCTTCTTGTGCATCTGAAGCTGCAAACGTATAAAAGAAAATAGTGACGTGCCAAGGAAGCTCACATTGGCAATATGAACCTATTAGATAGAAATGACGCAACGCAAGAATGTTGATGTTTCAATAAACACAATGTTGCTTTTATCCTCATTATACATATCCACTTTGTTTAAACATCCAAAGTTAAATTATTCTTATAATGTCTGTATTTCTACATGCAACAGATACCTGTAATAAACTTAATAGCCTCCAAAAGTGTAATCTTTTAATTTTGTAACTAAAAAGTGGACTGATGGTAAGCTATCAACAGCCTGAGAGGCAATGTTATCTATGTAGAAAATAATTTATGTATAGTTTTAGAGATTTTGTTGTCCATTTGTTCTATGGACACTGTGCCTGGCACTGGCTTTTACATACTCTGCTTCAAAACTCCTATTAGCTTTGTCCAAGTAGAATTCAGTTTACCTTTTCTTTAAAGACTCCAGAGAGCTCTGAGCTCGCAGCATCAATAAGTACGGCTGTAAGGCTGATAACCACTGAGACTTCACACTGTTGGGATACATTTTTCATTTGTTATAAGATCAATGTGAGTGGCCACTAAGCCTGCATGTCATGCTTTATGTGGTGGGTTTCTATGTGTGTGTATGTTTAAGAGAATGAAAAAAGAGAGATGAAAAGACAGGAAGCTCAACTGAGAAAAGGGTTCACAAACTAACAACTGAATTTTCCTTTTTTAAGTTTTATATCAAATAGACAGACATAAATGTCTTGTTGATTTGAAATGATAGAAAGCATGCGCTTCAATAAATAGATAACTGTTTGAGTGACTGTATGATAGAGACCAGTCAAGCAGGTGTGTTAGAGGTTGACAGAGACAGACAGCAAGGACAGACAGTCCAGCAGTGAAGCAGTAATGTATAAACAGGGAAAAAAAGAAAAAGAAAATCTGTAATGTGACAAAAAGCAGAACAGTCAAAGGAAACGTGTGTGAGTGCTTTTTTCTGTGTTTGCAAGCACAGTTATGAATATCCCGCCTGGGGGCTTCACCCACGGTTCAGTAATCCCTGCAACCTGACACCTCCCAGCATGGTGAATCAGCCTCGGTGGAGAACTGGCCGTCAGTCAGAACAGCCTCCCTGAGGTCTGACCCTCACAACAACAGCACACACTCCTTCTCTTATCCACACACAGACACAGTGTGTGCCACCCTCATCGTAACCTCACATTAGAGCTCACTGTGTTCTGATGAGCACAAGCCGGCTAAGGTCGAGACCTCATGATGTCAGTGGATGACGTCTAAGATAGCAATTTTCACACTTACTTTCTGCCATTATTTACTCATTCTTACTAAAAGTATGTTGTTAGTTCCAAATATTTGAATATTGTGATCGAAAACGTTTTTGGGACAAAATGTTTTGCTGACCTGCATGATTTTCTTAGATGAGAAGGTTGATAACACTTAAATGTCTGTCTGAAAATGTGGCCCTGGAGCTAGCAGAAAGTTAGCCTAGCTCAGTTTAGTTGAATAACTATCCTGGCTATTTCCACAGGTAAAAAGAGACATCTGCTGGAAAATAGTCAAAGAGGTAATCATGCCTGGCAGATAAATAACATTTACTTACCTCGCTGAGTAGGTTATGTTTTTAATGTTGTTAGTGTTTTTGTAGGTTTTTGAAAAACTGTTGACACCTGATTTTAAAGCAAATTGGTGTAAAGGTTTGGCCCTGGAAAATATGCATCAAAGCCAGATCGAACTCACCAACAAGAATAACATTGGCCATTTGAATCCCTAAAGCTTTGTAATCCCATATAGAGTCATAGTAGCTGTACTTACATACGGGTACATAAATGCATATTATAGTGGAATAACCTATAGAAATGTAGTGGTGCTTACTTCTTTAGTTTAGGTATGGATTAAACAAACAAGACATAAGGTTTACATTTGTTTAATCAGATAAATAGGCTTACTTCATTTTGAACAGATAGATTTGGCTATTAGTGGTGGTGGTGAGTAAGAATATGTCTAAGAATGTCAAGTGAATGTATAGTTCTTGTTGTCTTTGTGCTGCGCTAAGCTAACTGGCTGCTAGCTAAATTTTAAAGGACAGTTATGGGAGTGACATCATCTGAATGAATAATTCAGAAATAACAATAATGAATAACAGAAATGGTTTACCTCAAAGTTAAACTTTCTCTTAATTGCTGACAGATTTGAGTGACAATGAAGTAAACATGACCAAATAAACTTTAAATCTTGTCCAAGAGCAACACAAGAGTAGGTTCAGTTTCTATAGATAAAGATATCTATAGATACTTAACTCACTTAAAGCCTTTATTATTCAGATAACCTGCATTTGTGTGAGATGGTTTCATTCAAAACCATTTTTTTCTTGTTGAGATGATGAATTTTGAGGCGATGTTCTTTTATAACAGATGTTTCAGTTCTGACTGTCCTCTCTGATACTTTATTTTCTGGCATGTGGGACCATCTTTGTCCTTCACAGCAGAACATAACAATTACTCTGAAGGCCATCCCCAGGAAAACTTTAGAGTGCAGAAGATTATCCTCATTATCACACCATGCATATCTCACACATAAAAGCTAAACTAAAAATGTATGGTTAAATTGAGATGTCGTCATTCAGGCTTTGCTCTGTTCAATCATAACTAAGAAACCTCAGCTATGCAATTCTTTGACTTCACTCTTTTTGTCCTTATTCTGTTTATCATTTCACTTGGTATATCAAATATTCAGAAGCAAGAAATTCAAGGACAGTGATAAAAAAATAACTTCTGCTGCAAACATTAGCATGTCAATACCACATTTTGCTTTCAGGGCCAAGGAGCTATCAAGCAAATATTAGCGCTATTTACACGTAGCATTATTTTTCCTGGAAGTCGGGCTTGGATGTTATCGGAGTCTTGGGTATGGATGGCAGATTTTTGCTGCTCTTTTGTGTGTTTCTAAAAGTTGAAACAAGTCAGTTGGTTAAACCCAAGGTCGGTCAATAATTGTATCCTCATCCTGGAAGCATCTATTCTAACTTAGACAAATAAAACATATGGGAACATGCATTAAAGCTTTAAAACAGAATAAAGTATATAGACATTAGCAGTCATAGTTCACTACCACTCCTTGAATACCTAAGCTTAGGCTGAATTTCAATATTTTGGCAACAATATGTTTCTGCAGCCATCAATTGAAATTTCCCATAGACATTTTTCATTAAAGTGTTGCCTTAGTAAACATTTAGACAAACACAGCTATTCATACTGAATTGTTCCGGGCCCTTTCACATGAGTGAGGGCCCTGTGTACCCCTTCAGTCAGATGCCCCCGTAGATAGCTAGCTGCAACTAATAAAGCTTCTCAGCAACAGTACCGTAGAAGTCCATAGTTATTGGCAAGAAATAAGAAGCCTACTTTTGTTTACTTCTGTCTTAGATCAATGACCCATTGACTCCAAAAGGACTAGCAGTAGTAGAAAATCAGAGTCGATTTTAATTAAAAACTACAAGAAACTGTGCAAGAATAAAGGAACATGGCAGAGGGAGCTTTCATTTTACAATTCCACTAACATTTGGTCTTGTTTTGCTCAAGTACATGCACTTCTAGCATAGGTCGGTCCAACAGGACCTAGCAGATAAGATTGAGTTCCAAGACTGATGCTTTTTAAACCATTATAATGTATTTCAATGTTTCAACCCTAATTGCTCCTGAGTTTTTATTGTAGCATTAACTTTGCTATAGACCTGTCTTATTTGTAATGAAATCAAAACATTTGTGGAAGTCTTACATCAATTACTCAACAGCAGGGTGTAACTACAGCAGCTAACCTCTGCGGTCCCAATGCAATGATTGTTTGACATTCATTGAGAAGGAAAATGAAGGGCTGCTGCAAAGACATATACAAAGGATTGAAAGAAAATGAGAAGAAGGCAGAGGACTGACAAAGTCATATAAAAGAAAGCACTGATCAATGATTTGGGTTTTTCATTGTCCTGTGAACACAGCAGTTCCCTCTATTCAAAGCCAAATGAGATATGAGAGACTGAGAGGATTTATAATGGCTGAGCACTGATTTTGGCCTGAACAATACCAAGATCATATTTCAAATGACAGAGGAAAGGATAAGGAATCACACATATCCCTGCCAGTGTATTGTACTGGATCTCTGCAAGTTCAATAACAAGGTGTTTGGAAAGTCTTCTTTAACCTTTATTTCTGTAGCATTTTACTGGGTGTGAATGTCCTTTTCTGATTCAGGGCCCTGACTAGTGCAAACACGTTTTTATTTTGTGAAGGTCAAATGACATCTTAGACAGCATGTGATTAAAACAACTGATTTCTCAAAGGCAAATCGGAACTAAGAGGAAAAGGTTTCACCTCATTTGCTATCAAAGAAAAGTCTACCCTAGGTCACATTTGTAGCAAGCTTAGCCAACTCTATGTTAGTCATTTTAACTGAAAAATGATCCAATAATGACACAGTTTTAACTTTTTTGGATTCAAGCTTTTAACAAACACAACTTCTACCCGTCATGAATTAATAGTCGGACTGAAAGATGACAGAAAATCTGGATATGAAATGTGTTACAGAAGCAAATGGAACAGAGCTTGGCTTGGATGTAATATTCATCTTAGTCTCAGTTTTTTCATGAAGATAAAAAGCTAAACCTTAAGGCCAACTAAGTTACTATTAATATTTTTCTACATACTTTTAAAATGACACTTCACAAATAAATAACACTTAAATCTATCTTGTTTTCAGGCCACTGTTATTTATGAGTTTTGATACATTATTTGAGCGTTTACGAGGACATTGTTGATCTTAATATGCTTCCTTCAGTGAATGAGGAAAAAGAATAATATCAAAATGATTCTACATGAACTTCCTTTTTACTATTAATATGGGCTGTAATTAGAAGGTTATTGAGAGAAAATGTTGAATTAATGTACTGGAAGATGCATATTGTAAAAATGTGGAAATGCTATATGCTGAATAAGGAATTATCAGATGCTTTATAATGACCTGTTATTGGCAAATATTGTGTAGCCTCATGTGAAAAATTGCAATATTTCCACACTTATTATCTTTATGAGCACTCTGAGCTTGTGGTTCACTGTCCTATGTCTTGGGTTTAAATAAGGTCAGGAAAAAAATATTTGAAAGGGATTTGATGTTATCAATATGTATGGAGACTGTGGAACCCCTACCATTACAAAGTGAACCCAATGTCAAAGAGCACAAGGGTTAAATATTAAACAGAACTAAGTCTGATGTCTCTTGGCCTGACCTATTTCCAGCCAAGGGTATTTCACCCACTCCCCCCACATAACATGAATATCAGGCATGCAAGGCTTTCCCTGCCCACCCATCACTTTGGAAGGCCGGTATTGTCCGTTGTTGTGAGAAGTGACAGAAGTGCATTTTAAATGGACCGAGAGCTGAAATGCAGACGTGGTGGTGTGAGGGGTGAGCCTGTCTGGTAAGCAGTTGGTATTTGTGTGAGCGAAAGATCTGGGAGTTTGCTTCGCTGCCGACTGAGGAGAATAACAATGACTCTGGGCATAATCAGTTCTGCCCAGCCACGGTTCGTTTGGGCTTTAATGTGGACTGAGAGCTGGATTTTCTGAAATAGCAACAATACACAAACACACACAAACAGCTAAAGATTACTGGATGCACATGATAACTAAATAAAATGTGATCCCTATGCAGGATTTTTACAGAGCTGAGCCTCAAAGTGCCTTAGATAAAATACAGAATAAATACAGAACCTGATGGTGACAAAAGTGCAGCGGAAAATAAATCAATTTAGTACCTTAAACTGGCTTACAGTTTGATGTGATTTATGAACCTCTGTGGAAGAAAATGACTGGAAAAGCATAAAATATCTGTAGTCTAAGGTTTTGGTTATGATACACCTGCATAGGAGGATTTGCTCAGGATGTCAGTCTATAACAGACTTACAGAGTTGCACAAAACCTTTTGGATTATCAGCTGATTTGGCCCGGGATAAGAAAGTGTCCTCTTTATTTTTTTTACTTTAAACCCTCGATTTACAGCTACAAAGAGTGGGTCGATTTTTTAGATGAAGTCTGACCTTGGCCAGTAAAAAAGATTTCTGATTGTTGTGATTTACTGTAATTTAAGAAAGTTTTGAATCGATGATGTTTCAGTTAATTTTTTAAAAGTACTGATTGCATGGTTCGAATTTGGATGTTGCATTCAGGGACTGTTTCTTCAACTCAGACACCACATCACTCAGCAATGTGCCTCAAGGTCACCTTGAGTGATTATGTGTGATTGGATTCTGTTTCCCTTATTAGATTTAAATTAATCTATGAGACAAGTTTTACTTTAGCTGAACAGAAAATGAGCATTAAACTCAAAGTAGGCAGATAAGAAGAAGATGGGAGTTTTTTTTAACCTGTTGATCTTGGGTTTTTGTCCTGGGGTGTGAAAAGTGGATCAGCTGTAAGTAGGGGAGTTGTTCTGCAGAAGGTGTTTAAGGGAGACTATTATACAATATACTGTAATCAGTGTCAAAAGATGCAGACACATATGGAGCAGTTATATCTGAATGTATCCATAAAATGTTTTGAGAACAAATAATTGGATCTCGATGGAAACACTGGAACTTGGCCTGTTTGTGGTTATACATGAATGAATTATGTTGAATGGAACAAGACATTAGCCTTTAGTCATTAGCCAAAGTAAAAAAATGTGAATTAGTCTGAAACCTCTCGGGCAACCTCTGATTTCCAAGGGGCATTATCAAATGCAAAAGGCCAATATTTCTGTGGACTCTACACACCAATCTGCTTATATTCTACCAATACAGGTTCCCTTCCAACACTTGTTGCAGTCTTAAAAAACTCTGATTGGTTCACAGAAATCTTTAAAGAAAAGTGTTTTTATTCAGTGTTGTTTCCCTGTATCTTTAACAGGTTTATACACTAGACAGCAAGGAAAAAAAGAGCTAAATCACAGTCTTGTCATGCAGTGCCACAGGGAGGTAATTGCTGAAATGCATCTCAGAATATGAGTTCAGCAGTTTTCTAAGAAGAGAGTTAAGCAGTAAAACATTTCTGCCTGCTTGCTAAAGAAAAGAAAAGTCCTTCAGCTCCTCTTCTCATTCACACAGCCTTTATCTTCTACATGGTTCTGATCTGAAAGGTAATGGAAATGAAGCCTCTTCAGACCTGAATACTTAATAAGACTGTGCGCCTGAGAACTACGGCCTGCTCACTTCTCATTACTGCACATTATTCCGCTGCTACATCTGTATATCCTATCATCGTGTGTCATGTAAAGCTAATCAATTCAGGTCTTACATCTTGTAGAGCTCCGGGAATAAAATGTAGTAACATGTTCTGAGTAGGAAGGAAGTAGCAGAGAGAGCAACAAGCTGGAGTGAGAAAATCTGGAGTTACGTTTTGTGCTTCTAACTATTGAGTGGTATAAAAGGATTTCATTGATTGTTTAGTTCAGCACAGCAAAGCCTCAAAGTCAAACTTGCAGCCTGAAATTGAAACCTGGGGCAACAATTCAAATTTCGCTTCTCCTTTATCTTCATTTTTAAACTTGAACTTTACATACACCTGCAAAAAAAGAGTGAACCTGAGAAAAGCTGAAAAAAAACATGATCTCTGCTCCATCTTTGATGTTTAGTTTCTCAAAAGGCTTCTTCCACTTATTCAAAATACCAAGTGATGGTGCATCAGGCCAAGGTGATGGCTGATCGGAGTTGACTACACTGCTGTGTAAGTGCTTGAGCAGCATTTAAAAAGGATGCATGGACGACCGGAGCTCACATGACTTTGAGTTTAGTCAGCAACTCTATCAGCAGTGTGTGTGAGGGTAGGTTAAAGAAACATTTACAAGCTTTTTTCCCCCGTTTGTGCAGAGTCGTGTTGGACTCAGCTAGTCCTTTCTTCATTACTTTTACAGTGCATAGAAATATGTCTTGCTATGGAAGACTAGATTATGGTTGTATGGATTGGACAGAAGTCCAGCAATAAAAGCAGTTAAAAGAGAGTCCTATGGGGTGCTGGTTTTTCTTGTTCAGTAGTGCAGGTGACCTACAGAGGCTACAGTCCTCAATGCATGAACTGAATCTCATATTTACTCCATCAGGCTAGATGGCAGACTTGACAACCTGCTTAAACAACTCTCCAGCTTTCTGACAGCTATACTACTGCATAGGTTTATGACTGCTCAGATCAGTGAAATGTGCACACTCTTTATGTGTTATCCCAGAATGGTCCATAGCAGCCTCTCACTCCACTAGTCATGAGCCAAGAAGCGAGTCTGCAGTGGCAGGCTGCCCAGCTGATCTCATTGCAGTGTGAGACCCAGCTTCTCTGTGAACCAGCTCGGATAGCTTCAAAGTGTTAGACAAACTAACCCCAAAAATGCATCACACACTGGCAGCTTCATCAGCAGAAGAGGAGGCACAGTCAGTACTGAGGGAGCAGAGCCAGACCCTCCTCAGAAGGACCACTAATAGGAAAATGCAAATAACAGACAGTGCTCAGCACTCTGACTATAGTTGGGGGGAAATATAACACATTATATATCAAAGCCTGAGTGAAATAACAGGCCGGAAGTTGAGAAAATCTTAAATCTAAATCTTAAATCTTAAAATCCTTTTAGCTTCATAGAGGGCTCATCATTTCATACCAGATAACCGAAGGATGATGTTTTGTTTGTTTCTTACTTTTGATGGAAGGTGTTCTTGTTTTTCAGATCAGAAGACGTAGACCCACACCGGCAACTTTGGTTGCATCCAGTGATCAATCGTCACCTGGTAAGTCACCTAAAGGCAACAACCCACACTCACACACATATATACAGACTATATTTGATCACTTGTGAGGGGATTGTATATTGATGTACTACATCATCTTGAAGCTCTCAGATTAAGTTCATAGACAATTGAGAAGGGGAAAGGGGGGAGGGGGGGGGGGACCTAGAATAGTCCCCTGTCAATCACATGACATATAGAGACAACAACCAGTCACAATTAAACAATTTAGAGTCACAACCTAAGCTGAGGAGTGCGTCTTTGGACTGTGGGAGGAGTACTCAGGGAGAACCCAAGCTTAATTAAGCTCAAGGGTGATAACATGGAAACTGCACACAGAAGGGCCCCGTCAGACCAGGAAGTCCAACAGTGAACCTTACATCACAAAAACAGTGCCCAGCCAACATGAAATCACAATTCACTGCTAGAAAAAGAAAAGATAAAGATCATAAAGCATAGAATAAGACCTAAAGACGTATTACACAGCGACATATGGCGAAGAAATCTTCAACAAGTCAATAATATAATAAAGTAAAATGATCCATAAACCATTAAAGTTACCTGCATAACCTCAGCTTACATAACCTGCTAAACCAGGGGCTGTCTTTTTTTAACCAGAAAGCATGCTAAATGCAGCAACACAGGCAACAGAGATGACTTCTTAGTTTGATTGCTGTGATGAAGAAGCTCAGCAGTATCATGCACCAAATGACTCTTCCTGCTACAGTATTGCATGAAAAACACGAGTGTGTATTTGTGTGTGTCCTCTCATGGGATCTTGATGATCACACACAACAGCGATCCTCTAGAGTTGATCTTTTTCGATGAGTCATCCAGTGGCTTCCTGCTTCCTGTTTGTGTGTGTTTGTGCGTGTGTGTGTCTGGATGTAATGTTACCCACTGCCGAATTAAAAGATGATCAGCTGGGAATGTAGGGCGGAAAGACTAATACTCTGCAGGTGAGAAACAGAGGGTGGTGTTCAGTGTTTACTATGACTAAATAAGAGCTGATGCGTCAGTGAGGAAACCAGCAGAGACTGACACTGTTACATTGTTTAAATCACAGCATTTTATCACTCAGAGCTGATGTAATTAGGGGGTTTTATCTTGAAAACAACAGTGGTCTAATTGTGCCTGATTAAAAGTTGGAGTCTTTGCCTGTGATCTGTGTAAGTGTGTGTGTTTTTGTGTGTGTGTGTGTGTGTGTGCGTTTGGCTCAGTAATTGGATGCTGAGTGTGTGGAGTGTCTTAAAGGCATCCTTGATCTGTGAATGAACGTGCAGAGAGAACCTTCCAGAATCCTCCTGCTCAGCAGATCAGAGACGAGTGGAGAGAAGAGAGAAAAGGGAAACATCAGAGGCCATGAAGTGGAGGCTGTTGTTCACTGGGAACTGAGAATGTAAAAAGAACAAACAGGAGGAAACTAAGATAAGGCATGAAGCATTATTTGGAGAGAGGATACATTTGATTTATCAGATATGAAAATGTATTCTTAAAATAAGTACTCTTATCAAATATCCAATACTCTGAGTTAAGGTATCCTTTGGATACCAATTATCTTTTTTGTCTTATTTTGAGATGCATCACTTAAGATTGGCATTTTATTTGGTTACTCAGTGTTACCTTTAATTTGAGCTACCCCATTGGCTGACTCTCAGAGCCCTACATTCAAGCACAACAGAGTCTGCAATTTTCTGCCAGCCCCCGACCTATCGCCTGCAACCAACACAAAGCTCCCTTGATGAATCTAGTTGTTGTGTCATGTATACATATTTTAACGATGAGACACACTTACAATACTACATTATACTCAGTGGTTATTGTGGCTCTGCATGTACATGGGCTCAACAGAAGAAGATAATTGAAATGAGCCTGACCTTTAAACAGAGTCTTAACAAGAAAGCAGACTGCTAATTTTAGCATCTTTACTTTCTCCTGCTGGATACTATCATTGTTTTTTTTTATATCTGGGAGTATGTCAACAGGTACTGTATGTTTACAGCCATGATGGTGACACAAATTCATTGCTGCCAATGTTTATTAAAGTGTCTGTTGGTCCAGACTAAAATATTTCAACAACTATTCTATGGATTGCCTTGAAATTTCTTTCCTGACTTGACCTCCCGGTCATCCTCAAGGTTAACATCCATTTATGTTTTTTTTGTGAAAATATCTTAACCACAATCGGTTGAATAGCCATGAACATGTGCCAAGAGATTCAGGTTCCCCTTCAGGATAAATGACATACAAACATGAGAGAACCTCAGCTTGTGAACCTGGTGAACTTCCACACTGTTAGCCTGGTAGCATGCTGACATTTGGCCTGATGAACAGCTGTACCCATGTGTAGGCTACCAGAGAAAATGGCACTGTTGTAGACTGTCTGAGCCTTTTTATTTCAGCTACTCTTGTGTCTCATAATTTATGTTTGTTTGTTTTAGTTTATGACTTAATTGGCAATTTATCTTTTGAAAAGTGTGTGCTGTAAAATATGTGATTAGTGCTGATTCAACTATTTTCTCCTTTTGGTTTTATCAAATGCAATCTACTCCATTGCTTTTTTTAGTCAGGTGCTGACTATGTTTTGGGAAATTGATCTTTTTTTATAAGTGAAGAACTGTTTGGCTGTTTGAAAATTTAAATTTGATGGATTTGTCTTTTATTACACATTGGGCTGAATCCAACTGTTTGTGTGTCATCACAATACAAAATAATTAGAGACAACCAGAGATTGGAGACATGAAAAGATACAGTTTGACAGAGAGATTGACAGATTGGCATTGACGGAGACAGACGTCAAATCAGACACAATCAGAGACAGTTAGATGTGTGTGTAAGAGAGTGAAGCTGTGCCAGAGAGGAAGAGGAGGAGGAGAGGGACAGATATGATGATGAGGGAGAGGAGCGGTGCTGGTGCAGTAATGGTGTGCCCCACATCAGACAGAACCCTGCATTATTTAATGCTCTGCAGATTGCTCTGCCCTGTGCACTGTGAACCCCAATAGCACATCAGAGGAGCAGCCGCATGCATGCAGCCGACTGAGAAGCAGAGCGGGATGAATAATGAGGAAGAGGAGCTGCAGAGTGAGAATCGTTTCAATCGTCCCCCTGAAGAGGAGGGTGGCTTTTTGGGAAGATTCATGTCTCTATTGTTTCCTGGGGGGAGAGACAAAGAGACAACTGGAGAGTTAAACTCAAAAAACAAAAATGTAGATTTAATATTGCACATGAAACTTGAAGAATGTCAGCTATCCAAGTATTTCAGGTTTCCTGAGCAGCTGCTAACATTTGGTTGCTGAAAATTTAAACAGCAGTTCTCTGTAATAGGTCCTCTATGAGTGGAAATATCCTCCTGCCCACGTATAACAATCACGTAATGTAGAGCCTTTTAAGTGGGATACTTCATCTCTACAAGCAAACGTGGCAGCAGCTGCTCTGTGGGATGGAGTGTGCTGCCACCTGAAACACTTTGGCAGATATATGAATCCCTTAGCATATGAAGAGATGTACAATATTGACTGGAATTTTTAATCAAGACCTTGTTGAAAGAGCTGACACTAAAAAGGACTTTAAAGGCTCTGTATTATGACTACAACTACACACAGACATTGAAATCACTTTTCACAATATGTACACTAATCTTTCCGTTTAAATTCAGGTTGAAGGTTATAATAAAAGCAACAGGGCGGTCTTTTAGTATTTCTTTAATAAACACAGATAGATTATGTAAATGATTATTTGACACTGAAATTACACTAAACTTAATCAAAGTTAGTAATGCTGTAACTGGAAATAAGGGGAAAGAGAGAAAAATGATCTGTTTATAGAATGTGATTTTTGCCTTCCTTACCTTAAAGAAATAGTTCCCAATATAAGGAAATCTCTACTAACTAAATGTATTGATGAGACTAACACAAGAAGATTGATACTGTACAAATGTAATTTCAGTAAAATTTCTTTTTGGTACTATATTTATGAAGCTCAAGCTAGCGGCTGCAAACACAGAGAGAATCAGCCTGATTCATGATAAAGGAAACAGATCATACATCTCACTAATTAACATGTTACTAATACCTTTGAAAAAAGCAAAGCTAGTTTCTGCCTATGTCGTCTTTCTGTTCAGATTAGATAAACAAAGTCTATAAGAAAAGTGAATAATCTCCCCAGATCTTTGAACTATAACTCAATATTTTAAGAGGTTTGTTCATGTTTGTGTGTGGTGGTTAAAATGTTCTTTTTACGTTCAGATTTCTAGTTTATATAATGAATAATGATAAAACTGCTTCTCTATTCCTGTGTAACCTTTCCCTTTCATCAATTTAAAGATTCAAAGTTGTGTTCGTTGTTTAGCCAAAAGTGTCTCAGCCCTGCTCACACTTCATTAAAGGTGCACTATTTAGATTTGGTTGAGAAATGTGAAAGTTGGAGAAGTGAAACAGTTCTATGCTATATTTCCTCAACTGTATACACAAACTTTATTCAAAGAAAAAAAATGATCCCTGGAACACTGGTTGGAGCTAAAAAGCTACCAGGAGAGTTACGGTTTCACTGCTGCGGGCCCCCCTCCATAACTTCTTTTTTTTTTTTATCTTCCAACAGTGATCCAGGGAGCAGATATTCCTCTGAGGACAGTTTATGTAGAGTTATCAACATATACCACAGAATCTGTACATTTCTCCAACTTTCACATTTCTCTACCAAAACTCCATAGTGCACCTTACAAAGAAACCTTACAGCTTCTGGCTTACTATTGTTTCAAACTGCCCTCAAGAAATTACATACTCTGCTCTTCACTTAGCATGATTTATTTTTGAATGTTGATAGTTAAATAATTAAAAAAAAAAAGAGATTAAAGATTAGAGCATGAATTTAAAGGTGGAGTGCCATGCAGCATTCAGTCACTGTCTCACAAGATGTCGTCAGAATATTTCACTCCTTTCTATTAAGACAATTTAAATCCTTTTTCTTTGATTCAACTTTTTCAAAATCAAAATTGATCTTGAAAAAGTGTGTCCTGTTGATTCCATGTTATCTTATTGCTAATCGCTATTTTAGAAAGTTCTAGGTTATAATCCAGCTGCAGGAAACAGTAAGATTTTTTTAATCTGTAATTTTGAATACCTACAGTTTAAAATGTAATATTTACCATTCGAGGATTGCATCTGATTCACCATTTCCTCTTTTACCCCTCCCTGCCATTGTCATCGTTTGCCTATTAGCCTCAACCCAGGTTACAGAGCAAGAATAGGCTTGTAGATATAAAGAGGTAGTTTATTAAAGGAAAAATATTGAAGTTGCAAACTGTTTTTTTTTTATGTACATTATCTACGATGAACGATGATCACCATTGCTAGTTTTTAGGAGGTAATGTTGTGTTTGAATAAAGTAAGTGGTTGCGTTTTTTAAACTCAATAGGAGGGAGTAGAGGAGGAAGAACGATGTTTTCTTTGATATTAAAATAAGGGAGTCATATTGTTACAGGTGCACAAATAGAGAAAGAGGCCACCACCACTTTCGCTGCTCTTCACCTAGCAACAGTAAACAAATGTAAACAGAGCAAAGATAACATAGCCCTTATAAACCTGCTGTGTGTTAACATATTCCCCTTTACATATTCTAATTTAACACACAGTCTAATAGACTTCTAGATTTGCTTTCTTTTCTTCATCTGATGCTGCACAGAAACTGGAATTCACATGGACTGCAGCAGCAGGCAGCAGCTGAATCAGAGCGGCTCGGCTAAATAAAGTGGAGGCAGAAGACTGGTCCCTGTTTTATGCTGGCTCTGTTTCAGACTGACAGTCAGCAGGGAGTTACAGTGATAGACTCATCAGTGCCAGAGCGGATTTTTATTATTGGCCTTTTCTCTCATTCTGCAGCACAGATGGGCTCCAGACAGAGAAAACAATCTGAATATAGCAGCTGCAGAGAATCAGATTGAGGTTTCTTGACACACATTGCATTTCAACCGTGTCGACTTCTATTAAAACTACAACTATTACCTTTACTACGACTTCTATTACAACTATTTAAATCAAAGCATAGGGGCTCACTGTAGTAATATTTTACATCTAAATGCTATATTTCTTCTTCCATAAAACATTTCAATTTAAGTCTTCTCAAATTCTCATTACTATTAAGTCATTTTCTTGTAATAACAGTATTTTCATTGACTCTTATCTGATGTCAATGCAGATCATGAAATATGATGCCAATCCTGCAATAAAAACGACACAGATGAAAGGGAAGGAGATACAATTTGATAGTATAGTATAGTATAGCATACATTACGATATAATATGATAAAAAAATGATGCAAAAGCAGAATATGTTACCATAAACCACAAGATACCAAACCATCCAATTCCATACCATATGGTAAGACGGTATGAGAAGGTAGAAAATGACACAATACAATACAATATGATACGATGACACTTGATACGATACAATAGGATGTGATACAATACGATATGATTTTATCTTATGATATTGTATGACGCGATATATGATATGATGCTATGGTGCGGTGCGGCAGTGCGGTAGGAGACGAGACAATATAAGAAGCGGTAGAAGATGATATATAGTCCCTTAGTACTTTATATTTGATTTTTATAATTTCTTTTGAAAGTCTGAATAGAGCTACACATTTTCAGTGTTGTGATTGTTCCAAATCTTCAGCCCTTTAAATTCACAGATCACAGTCTGATTGATGGTTTAATAATTTTCTTCCAGACATAGTTTGACAGCTGTCTGTCAAATAGCAGTCTATAAATCATAAGCTCTCCTTCTGACTTGAGGAACATCCCAAGGCTGGCCCATTTCCTGTCATTGATTTCAAACATAATCTATAATGGCTGTATGATTCTTCTCAAACTTCTGCAAGAGGCTAAAAATAAGACGCACTTTTAAACATTTCCCTAAGCATACACACGCAGAGATATATCCGACTTGAAATTCAATTTAAGGTTTTTTTGTGTGCCATTGAGAACGTGTTTGAATGCAAAAAGAAAGAGAGAGAGAGAGGGAGAGAGAGAGAGAGAGAGAGAGAGATAGAGAGATGAATAGAGAAACATCAGTGGCATTTTGAACAGCCTAGTGAATACTTTTAAGTAGGAATAACATATGCATACGCTCAATCACATACATACACACACACAACAGCACACGCAGACACACAATGGCAAAGTGCCTCCTAATGCCTAGGGATGCACAGGTTGCCAGGCAACAAGGTAGTGTCCTAGAAAAAAGTTCCACGCTGAAACGTGGAGTTGGATGCTGGTTTAACACACTCACCATTGTTCCATATTTCTCTGCACTCCAATAGTGATTTTCTTTTTCTATTTCTGTCCTTTCATGTAATGACCACAGAGTTGAGTTACACATATTGACAACAGATGATGAAGAAACATGACCTGAGTGTAGTATCATAGTGGAGTTTCCTTCTTCTCCTGAGCAAATATGATTCCTACAGCTATTTATGTGCACATTGCACCTGTTTTTACTGGTGCACACACTAAATACCCTTACTGTGTCCTGACTTGTAATCTGGATGACTAACAATCCCATCTTTAAATATAGCCTCCATCTATATTTTTATATTGCCCTAGTTATCATAATCTCTTTTAAAAAATGTATTTATAAAATTGCAGGTGCAGGACTGTATTTTTTTAAATAAGTGTCCTTGATTCTTTAGCACAAGAAATATCTTTCCACCTCAGGTAGCTTTGGCTGTTTGAAAGAAAATAGTCTGTGTGGAAATGAAAAGGGAAGGAACACAAACTCAACCCATCAGCACTCACCTAGCATTGATTTAGCATAAATTGCTGTGCAAAATATGCATGCAACTGCAGCCAAAGATCAGCTTATAGACCTTGCCTTTTCACTCCCACTCCATACTGCTTCTCAAGTTTCTTGTCTGACTCTTATTGTGACTGTAAAAATGCAGAATCTGTATGGATGATGGATTTTGGGAATCAAAGCATCCTGGTTTCCATTTCTAAGCATACTTGCATTTCCTCTGGCTTTGATTGTCTTCAATCATGACTTATTTACTTACATCTTGTATTATCTGTCATTTTTCATTTACAGGTTAATGTATCCAGATACAGAACACACATTTAACCCCAGGAGTAAACGGGGTCTTAGTGACACATAGCTGATATTAAAGACAGCTAAACAAACAGTCTTGAAATCATGTGAAAGCTGATTCAAATCTTCTTTTAAACAACGAGAAGAGAATTACCTTAATGAAGTTGGATCTATTGCAAGATTGCTGTGTTAGACTGAATTAGTTTAAGCTTGTTGTACCTTTTCACTTTGCAACTAGGTGTATATCAACTCTGTACTAAATGTCAGCATGCAACACACTCACTTTTGGATAAACAGTGTTTTACCATTTACCATCAGCAGCTGCAGGGATCCACCTCCTCACAGACCCCAATGAGGAGAGTGGATAAGCATTCCCTTATTCAGCAAAAAATATCAAGAGAAAATGTTTTTTAATTTGAAAATGAGAGTGGAGAATAAATCACAGAATATTTCACCCACAGCAATTGAAAAAGAAAACAGGCTTGGCTGGTAGTGAGTCAGATAAGCATCTGGCTGGAGGTCGCCTTACATCGTCTCTGCTGTGTACTGTGAGGAGACACAGCAGCTCTTCAGTTCAGGACACTGACACAGTAACAGATTAACTGTACTGTAGTGAACAGTACCAACACTGTACAATGTGTTTTACCAAAAAATTCATTATTTCCCATGTTGTCCCCTTTCTTCAGTTTTGCTTTTTTCCCCTTATTTTAATTATTTTACTGCTGTTCTTAACTGTAGTTAAGAAGTTCCATTCATGATTATTTGCTTTTGTTTGTTGCAGAAATTGATGAAGATCGTCTCCCAACCCAGTTGTACAAGGTATATTACTCATTGTGTATGATCATCATGTTATTGAGATATGATAGCATGAATAGAACTAGGTGAATTATAGATTCCTTTTATTAAATTACTGTAATCTCTTCTGAAGCATCTGAGTGCCCTGTGCCCAGCTCATCTGTAGTTTTGATGATTCACAGGCAGCGTTATTGAACTCTCCCCGGCAGCGGAGAAAAGGGCAGAAGGGAACACCTACGATGAAAGGTAGAGTGTGTTATTATTATAGTGGCTTGTTATCAGTCTCTGTGTGATGTTGACATTTGGTATAGTGAAAAGAAATGATTGTAAATGATATTGCTGCAGAGTAAGAAAGAAAATGTTGTAGAAACACTTGAACAGCCTTGATTGGTAGGCTTGGTGTGCAATAAGAAAAGTACAGTGCATGAGAAAAATACACGAAAAGAAACAGATAAACTAATCACAATATGAACGTTATTAAGTCCACAGGATAGACTGTTTGCTTTTACTGTCCTGGAAATTACAAAGAAGATATAACACCAAAAACTGTGACATCAGAAGTAGCCTGCGTCATTTGGCTAACTCAAGCGAGTTTATCAAGTAACCCAAATTTTAGTCAACTTTTCTGAGGATTGAGAATTAGCTACTTATCTAAACACATTTCTATACAACACTATTACAATGTCATGATTGTTTTTTTTGTTTTTTTTTTAAAGTTGAACCGTTGTAGAGAAAGAAGGTGTTCTGAGATGATATAGTTTTAAAAGTTCCAGTCGAACCTCAGATAGTGAAAATCAATATCAAAACCAATTTGGGAATTTGTAATTCAAATAATTAGATGTATTAAAGCGAGAACAATTACAGTGTTCTGTTAAAATCACCAATATTTTTCATCTACTCAAAGAAGTTTAAGTAAACAATTCAGTCAGACTCTTTACATAGAGCAAGATTTATACACCAAATGTGTTTCAGTAGACCTTAATTGGACCACATTTTCCATCTTCCCAAATGTTAAAAAACATTTGAATAGAGTTCAATTGAACTTTAAAACACACCTTGAGTGAGCATCCAGAAAATGCACCTGCATTTATCATACCTTATGGCATGTAACACTGTTTAGAGTTAAACCTTAAAAAAGGTCAACCTATCCTCTAATGGGACGTCACTTTGCCAAATGTCAGGAAAATTTAACTAAAATAGTTACAGTAAGCTATGGAAGTGTTTTTTGGGGGGTCTATTTTAACATAGAGGTAATTATAGCAGCCCCTGGCACAGCAAGGTTTCATTATCTCTGGTTTTTGTACCATAATTTTCAATTTTTCAGTTTGTAATTGGGTCTTTGTGAGATTAGGGCACTTGGGGTCCTGCTCCATTTAAATGCAGACTGAAAAAAAAAAACACAGAACCTGAAAAGTGTTCAACGGATATTTCTGTTTTTGTCACAGCAATGTGAAGCAAAGCAAATTTGGTGTGCACATTTCCAATTACATACAAACACTGAAGGTAATTGTAGGTGTGTTTATGCGTAGAAAACAGAATAAATTACAATAAACTCACCGAAGCAAGGGAACAATAATAAGGAGATAAGTGAAACTTGCTGCTCGAGGATGTTTATTCTTCAATTAGTTTCACTGTTAAAGAGCTCTTAGTGTGATGAGTCACTTGGTAGCATAAACCCATGAAGTTAATCTGCAAGCTTCAGTTTCCCACTGCAAAGAGATTAAGAGTAATAAAACCATGAAGGAGGATTTAAGAGGAGATTAAACATCTCCCAGCTCGGATGCATCCTTACCTGCCTCCCCACACAACTGCTGGCTGTTAATTACATTTTGATAATTTATTGAAAATGTTTGACCTACAATATTCTGTATATATATATATATATATATATATATGTAAGTGCTGAATTTAATGCTGGATCCCAACCATTCCTTCCATCTATTTTTTTCTGTGTACTCTTTATGCTCTGTTTTTTTCTACCATTTGCTAAATGTAATTCCTGGCATTTCCCCGGTGATTTCTTCCTTCTTCCATTCCTCCAATCCATGCCTCTCCCCTCTTATCTTCCCTCTTCTGTAAACTGTAAACCTTTCTCCATCGTTTATTTTCGTTCTCTCTGATCTCCGTCTCCTCCCAGAGCTGCAGTTCATGGTGGAGCACCACCTGTACCGGCAGCAGCAAGGCGCTGGGGACGAGTGCTCCTCAGAGAGCTGCCTGTCAGACCGGCCCAGCCCTGACTCTTTTCCCCCTGGGGAGGAGCTCCCACACGACGACGAGGCCACAGTGGAGGCCTTTGAGAAACTGCGCTGCCAAATGGAGGGTATGCAGCTGTCTAATCAGCAACATAAAACCTCCTTGAAAACCTGAGTATTTAAACTCTTGGATGAGATCCTTATGAGGAGTTGGATGAAGTAACAATGTTTATGTATGTGGATAAGTGAGAGAGAATTTGGCTTCCCAGTCCTGAGTAGTAACACGTATGGAGCTGCATCTCCGCAGTAACTTGGGGAACAGGGACTTTTAGAGGCAATCAGTGCAGTTCCCTCACATGGACCAGGGTCTAAATAAAATCCTCGTGACTTTATTCACCCCACCAAAATGACCGTTCTCTGGGGGCAAGCACTATCAAACTATAGTAGTATACTTATTTGCCTAATCTTTTTTTTTTTTTTTTTTTTAAAGATTTATTTTTGGGCTTTTAATGGAGAGACAGGACAGTGGATAGAGCCGGAAATCAGGGAGAGAGAGAGTAGGGAATGACATGTGGGAAAGGAGACACAGGCTGGATTTGAACCTGGGCCGGCCGCTTGGAGGACTATGGCCTCCATACATGGGGCGCGCATACTAATCACTGCGCCACCAGTGCCCCTTATTTGCCTAATCTTAATGGGTTTTTTAGACCTCCATGGAAACTTAGATGACATTGTGATGGGGGAGTCCTTTTTGGCTCTTTGAAAGGGCTCCTGGAACTTGAAGTCATGTGTACACTTTTGGCAGAAATGGCTCTCAAATGATAAAGTAAAGAAGCTGCAGTGTCTCTAGAACAGCGGGGTCACAAGCTGATTCTGAGTGCTCGTTGGATAATGAATCAGGACAGAGAAATAGAGTCCGTGCTATATCAATTTTATGTTAATTGATGAATAAGTTGATACGTTGATTCAAACTGTAACCAGTGATCCAAACTGTTGGATTGATTGAACTCAAGTAAAGAACAATTATGTCAAAATATCTGGTTACCTTCCATTACTGCAATTTCAGACATTGCACACTGGAGTTGTTTTAAAGACTATGAGTGACTGTGCCAACAAAGGGGTGTCTGTCAGACATAATGGGTAGAAGATTGTGGGAAGACACTAAATGAAAGGAAGGACACGTCAAGAGATAAGGAGGTCTCTGCTTTAACGGGGTGGTGCAGTGAAGAGATGAAGGATATAGAGCTTATTAACATGAAGTTAAGGGAGTAGAATTGGAAGGAAAGAATTGGAAGGAATTGGAAGGAAAGGGGGATGAAAAGTAAAGCATAAAATTATGTAGGCAGCATAATACTTGCTGGAAGGGATGTATGTAAATGTATGAGAGGGTTCTGAAGGAGAGGATTCAACAGAGGTGTAATATAGACACGAGGGAAAGTGGGAATATGGAAAGAAACCCTTTAAAGAATAGGTTGGCATTTTGTGTATATACTCTTTACCATTTTCTTGCAGAAAGTTTGAAACAACTGTTGTTTAACTACATAATGTGTATAGTTTATTTTTCCAGTGCTTTAAGTGGATTAAAACTAGTACTCCCCTTATACACCTCTTGTGAGTGTGTCACAAAAACGAAGAACTTCTGCATCTCTGTATCACCGAATCACAATGCTCAATGTCCATTGTTTGCAAGGAATAGTTGTTTCGTCATGTCAGCACCAAATGATGGTTATAACAGATTATACACTCGCTCCACTCACTTGACATCCCAAGTTCCTGCTGTGTTTGAGCAGCTGTGAGCTGACTTTGCGACGTGTCTAGCACCCTAAAATTGTGTCTTTGCAAATGAACCATTTCATTCACGTTCAGTCACGTTCAGCTGCTGTACCATCAACAGATGTTGGTGCTGCATCTGACTCATCGCTGCTGCCGGAGGCGCTAACGTAAAGCTTGCGGCTATAGACCATTGTTTTCTGGCGGTCTGGTAATGGACTGTCTGAGAGCTGTGTCATAATCTAACTCTGCTCTGGTTCGTGTCGTCTTTTTGCCCTTTTGGAGCCACGCAATATTGCCATTGTGTACGTTTTACTCCCCTTTACCTATTTTATCCGACAATGCAGTGACTGATGAGTTCACATGTACCGGTATATAATGTTACACTCATTAAATAAACTAGTAAGCGTTACGTGATTAGAACTGCAATGACGCGTGCCTTTTTGTACTCATGGCCCATGGGTGATTTATTTTAGTTGCTATTATGAATAGCCAAGACGAGCTGTAATATGCAGAGAACAGGAAAGAGTACTGGCACCTGTGGAAAAGTCCCAGTACCGGAAAAAGTCCTGGTACACCAAGGGGTAAGATTTAGAAGTGGCAGTATGCGTACTAGAGCGGACCAACCCACTACGAGCATCGAGGGATTTTTTCAGGCACTGATTTTATCTAGTTATAAAGAAGTTCTGGCAGATATACAGTACTTTGTTACAATGAGATTGAGCATTTTAGCTCAGCTAACCAGTCAGATATTAGAGTGATATCGACCTTTTCATCAAACACTCTGCAAAAAAGTTATTCCTCAAATAAAGACACTTAGTGCAATTGAAGCACATTGGCAGGCAGTGTGTCTGTCCAGTGCCAAAAACAGAGGGTCAGCTCCTGCTGAGGCCAGATGATTTACTTTAATGGCTGCTGAGTAGATTAGAGTACAGCTCACACTGTACACACACACATTCAGTGATTGTCCAGAACTAATGCATCACAAGGGCTGCTTTTGAGAAGTGCCAAATTTGTTAATTTATTATTTAACTTAAATTCACCAGGGCACACAGAGATGTTTTTTTAAAGCCTTAAATTAAAACATGGCCAATTGAAATTAGAAAACAGCAAATTCACCTCTCAGTCTAGATGAAAGGAGCACAATACATCCTGGGAAAACAAATCAGTGATCATTAACACCAGCCCATTGAGGGCAGGTTAACTTCACCAGATCAGCCTTTTAAATCCACACAGTATGACTAAATAACACCGGCTGGAAATGTCAGGTGAAATGGATTTGCTTTGCAAGGTGGGATGACACATTATACAGCCCCTCAAGGATTTATTTTTTAGCTTCTCTTGTGATTGTTGAGGCCTCAAATGCTGTTTTTGCAGCTGCTTCTTTTAACATTGCATTGTAAGTTACAATTTATTGAGGCTTTATGTGTAACAGCCACAGTACAACAGGGGATTTAAATACATTTTCACGTGATGTCACACACCAATAAAACCTCCCACCTGGTGGCCGAGAAAGGCTTCCTATACTGCTGAACACTACAGAAATGTTACCTGACTCAGTTGCCACCTAAAGACGTTTTATTTTTTAAATAAAAGACAATTATTTTTCAATTTGATACACTAAATGAAAAGGAAGGAGATTGCTTAAGGGCCATTGTCCACAGACAGCTTGATATATTACCAATATATTAAAGATACTGCCAACCTCTGTGTCTGCTTTGATATATGTCATTTTCCAAACCCTCATCTCATCTCTTTGCTTCCTGCAGAGTTCTCCAGAGAGAGCCTAGAAGCTGCAGGTGGGCTCGAGTGCCCCCTCTCCAACGAGAAAGCAGGATGTTCCAGTGCTGCCAGTGTAGCAGATCCCTCAACGCAACTAAACAATGCACAAGCAGGTACAAGAGAGTCAAAAGAGCCTCAGTTTTAAACAGGAATGCTCTCCTCTCAGGGGACTCCTCACCATCTGCTCACTGTGCAGAGTTTATTTAGATATGATGAACTGTTCAGCAGGCATGGCTTGGTGTCATGTAATCATGGCTTGTCAACAAACATCTCTGGAGGGGCCTTGATCCACACTTCACATAGCAATGCCTAAGAGCTAGCGCCTGTGCAAGAGAGAAAACAATTGTATACGGGTTGAACTGAGAGTGTGCACATTTTAATTCTTTGTTTTGTATTTGTTTCTTTCTTTCTTACTGTTACAGGCATTTGAAGATTGATTATTTTAAAACAAACAAACAAAACAAATTACTGTTTATTACTTTCTGGAGGGAATTTAAGATGTTGTATGTAACACACATTATGTCTCATTTAACTTGTGTCCAGATAGTGGACTGTACGTTGATTTAGTTGGATTTAGCAATTCAGTTTTGAAACCTTGAGTTTTGATTTTGGCCTGTTTTTTTTTTTGGATCCGACACTCTTTGCGCATTGTCAAATCAAACGTTTTGCAACATATGGACTTGCCCCCTGCTGGCCTTCAGAAAGAGTGCAAGTTAAAGGCAAATGGCAAAGCCCATTGCTTTTATTCAAGGCTAGTTTTAAAGGTAGTCGGGCTGGATACAAAGTCAATGGAAATACATAATGGGCGGCAGAAGCTCAGTCTGTATGGACTTGGGTGGGAATTGGAGGGTCGTCGGTTCAAGTCCCGGCACGGACCAAGTCCGGAAATTGGCCTGGTAGCTGGAGAGGTGCCAGTCCACTTCCTGAGCACTGCTGAGGTGCCCTTGAGCAAGGCACCTAACCCCCACCACCAGCTCAGGAGCGCCCACTGTGGGCAGCCCCCTCACTCTGAGACCTCTCCATTAGTGCATGTCCACAGGATCCTGTTTGTGCATGTGTGTGTATTTCGGCCTATGTGTGTATAGCATGTTAACTAGACAGAGTGTAAAAACCAATTTCCCCTCGCGGGATCAATAAAGCATAAATTATGATTGTTATTAATAATTTGGGTTATTTTAAGAGTCAACAAGTATTAACTTGGAGATTTATTCTGTTCTTACTGTTCAGCTACAAGAGTCCATTAAGAAACACAGAAGTCAGCCTCTTCTCTCTCTCACAGTCTTTTTTTTCTCTGTCTATATCTTACAGACACAAAAGCAGCAGCAGCATCCACTGCGAGTCAGCCGGCAGAGGAGAAGGCAAAGAAAAGCAGTCAGGAGAAGGATAAATAGAGCAGTCTTCTGTTCAACTCAATGCTGCTCAGTCTGCTCAGCCAGCCCAACACAATGACAGAAGATTGTGTCTGCAGATCTACTTTTTACAGACATCAGGGCATCTACGTTCCTCTACAGTCAGGCCTTAGTTTCCACCAGAGAACAAAGGTTTCTACTTTTATTTTATTAAAAAACTGTGTAAATTATAAGTATTCCATAATGCTATACTTGTTTTCTATATCTTCCCCCTGCAATTAACAAAATCTAGCTTACTATTTGTACGAACTGAACTAGGAGTTACTAGATAGATAGATAGATAGATAGATAGATAGATAGATAGATACTTTATTGATCCCGAGGGAAATTAAAAATTCAATTGAATTTAATTGAATTAAAAATTCAATTAGGAAAGAGCGCCTGTCTCGTTCACACAATCATTGTCATAAACAGACATGCATAGCATCACCAAAATTTGCAAAAACATTGGATGTCTAATCTTTTTTCATGAACTATGTGCCATGACTTCTACAACTTGCAATACAAATGTTTTCCCCTCATAACTAATGGGATAAAAAACATCACTTATTGATTCAGATATTTTTCTCCCAATGAGTTTGGTGCTGAGAGTGAAACATAGACTACAACATCTGGGAGAATTTAAATATTTACTCCAATGGATAAGACATTGTTTTTTTTATTCAGTTGAAAATAAATTGCATGTTTTTTTGGTGCAGCATTAGAGCCCTAAAACATATCTGCTTTGAAGTGAAATTCACTTGGCACTTACTGCCCATGGGAAAAATTATAAAAGACAGAAATGTACACTCTAACATTTACTACATTTCATGATGGTGCCCCCTATTAGCAGAAATACCAGGATGTAAAGATGTAGCCTACACTAATGGAGACCTTCTCTCCAACCAGTTAAAAACCAAACCAAATTGTTTTTTCTTTTTTGAACCAAATCAACATAAAGTGCCACCATCCTGGTTGTATCAGGTGAAACGTTTTAGAATTAGAATTAACGATCAGTTTTGTGGGTCAAGACAACCAATCTGCATTTGGTTCAATCTGTATTTACAGTGGTTCTCGTGTGTTAAGCTTTGAGTGACATACAACGCACTCTAGTAGTTTTAGGGCCATTGTATTTTAAACCAGCTATGATTTATATATGATTTGCAAAACATAATACTAATAATTTCAAGATGGTAAATTGTTGCTGTCTAAACCCTTGAATCAACCTGTAAAAATGAAAAATCAGAAATGGACCGTTAGTCTGAACAGAACCTGAGACTGACAGTCAAACAGCAGCCTGCTACACAACACATGTCAACCTTCTTTTTTCACTTGCATCTTTTTCGTCTATATTCTTATCTCACTCAAAAAAAAAAGAACAAATGCCTTGTCGTGCACCTGAGCTTGTCCAACGAGCTACCTACCTAACGAACATTCAAAGGGAAAACATTCACTGCTAACTTCAGTTTGTAGGTTAGCTAGCTTAGGACATGAGATATGTAAACATACCTTCAGATTTTTTTGGGCTCTAGATACAATGTGGTCCTTATTTTTTAACACCACTAACACCCGGTCCATTCATAACATGCAGGCTGAAATCTTTATTTGTTAGCTGCTGTCAATCAAACACAGACATAGACCCGCCCCCAGCTGCAGAATAGAAAAATTTAAATTTCTACAATTTCCAAAGACACACACACACAAGCCCATTTGATAAGAAAAAATATGAATGATAATTGTTTGAAGTCTAAATGAGCTGACTTCATGTTTTGACTGAAAAAAAAGTTCATTTGGATTTTGTAATAAGAGTAAAAAGAAATGATTCGGATACGAGAATAATAATTCGTCCGATAATCTGCCAGTGATATCATGATTTCTTACAGAAGTACAATCATATACCAGATAACTGTGTGTTATATTTGAAGCAGGTTTCAGTAGGGTTTAATCTGCAGATACGTTTTTTTTTATTGTAAACAATACATTGAATTGGGAAAAGCCCCCACGGTGAACAAATTGCACCCACATATTTGACACTTGAATGCTTTTTGGGAAGGTCAATCCCTGTTATGAACAAAACTTCATGCATGGCACAGAATGTAATATCATTTCAGTCTTAACTTAAGGTCTTCACTGTGCATCGTTTTAACATTTAAAATACTGGACGCTAACTGCAATGGCATCTCTAGTTTGTATGCAAAGGATATAATATAAAGGCTTCACCACACACTGACATGTTGCTTATTCTGTCTGTTAATTGTATCAATGAAGCAGCTTATTTTGTAGATTATGTGACAATCTTTCCATAACCTGTGACAGGTCGGAGGAAAGTAAAACAAGCAAATGTTTTACTTTTCTTGTTTTAAGCAGATTAAGCTGTTTACATTTGTTCCCCCTGAGCTGCCAACAACAACCCTTATGTCCACAATGAACAAAGAAAGATGGTAAAACATTCCTGTGTACGTTCTTTTTCTTCTTCTGCAGTGTATTTATGGACCATGTAACATTTGTTCTGTTTTGACGGGTAATATTGTTCTTTAAATGTATTACACCTTTGGAGTTTTGTTCCAATTTTACTTGAATTGATTGATGATTACGTATGTAATCTAAATTTGTTTGATACAATAAAACATTTAAATTGGTGATTGCTGTTTTTCTTTGTTAATCATACACAGTCTTTGAATTTTCAACTAATTTTAGAGATCTAGAATGTCCAATGTGTAAACAAATATCTGCATTCCCATTAAAATGTGACGAGAAAGGGCATTTATGGGTGAGAGTCTCCCAAAACTTCAATGTGAACTTATTATATCTGACATCATTGCACCACTGGTCATGTGTTTAGTAGAGACTGAATTTGACTTTATTCTAAAAATAGACTCTCTGCCAATAAATAATTCAATGTCAGAGCTGCGAGCATAAAAACACATACATTTTTCATACCGAGGACTAGTTTCCACAAATGTATTTTTATAATGCTGCAGCGTATTATTCTAAATGTAATATCCACTCAGCCACATGCAGCTGTAGTTTACAGTAAGACGTGCCTGGAGAGATGGATCTATGTGAAATGGAAGAATTTCTGCTGTGAAAGCAAGTTGCAGTCATGTCCCAAGTTGTATCTGTAGAATCCCTTCAGCGTAAAACCTTAAAGTTGATTTCTAAATCTGCAGGGAGAGACTCTTTGATCATAACTTTTTCATTCGCTTGAGGATGGAATCACATCCAGCCTACCAAACAGTAAGTATTGCCTTTGTACTGCAAAATCTCATACACGTTGTGTTCATGTGTGAAATGAGAAGATTGTGTGTTTGTGCGTTGGTTGGGGTGAAAGTGTGTGCACTGCATACATCACTTAGAGCCACGCAATAACAACAGAATTTAAAGCATGTTTTTAATCCGGTCTTCTGTTTACTGATTTACAGCCACCATGTCGACTAGAATATGAAGATTGCTGTACATGAGGAAGATGCCCTTTTAAACTGCTAAACTGACAAATGTTAGAATAATAAAAACTGGGTTTGAAGCCGAACCCTCAGGGCAACCCCAGAGCCAATTCTCTCCCTTTGCTCTACAGCTCCCCCTGCTGGAGGAGCAGAAACCATTAGGGTACAAGTAATGGCAGTGTTTTGAGAGGCCCTTGATCTTTAACATTTACAAAAGCATCAAAAGAAGAGTGAGTGGCATTGTGGGAGGTATGAGAAGAATATTTTAGGGTATATTTTGAATTAGACCAATGTGAAGGACTGAAGTATCCTGCAGTAAGGTTGCAACTTATTCTTTCCATTATCGATTAACACTGTTATTTAAAACATGATTTAATGATCTCGTGTAATGTCTTAATCTGTTAAAATAAAGAAAATAGGCACATTATTCCATTATTATATTGACATATTTCATTTTTTATTTCATATTACAATTGTTTGTGTGTACAGCTCAAACTTTTAAAGGTAAAATGTTCCCTACAAGTGATTAAGTGGCAAATAAAAATTAATAACAACATGCCTTATGCTGTATACCATGGCCAGCATGTACACTTTGCATTGAGATTATGGTACTATACTATATTGAAAATAAGACATGAGGACATTTTAGTTCATATTGTGCATCTTACCATGGGAAGATGATGTTAACCATAAACCACTCTCCCTCCTCTTTCATCACTTCTTACTCAGTCATTCAGGGTAAAGAAGGCAATGTGGTTTTGTTGCAAACAGTGACCTTGTAGATATTCTATGAAAAAGCACTTTTCATACTTAAAGTCCAGTTTTCTGTTTTGTATCTGTAGCGGAGTCCTGTGGTGATTTATCTGACAGCTCCTCTTGTCTGGATCTCTGCTCTTTTGTCACACTTTGCTCTGAAAATCCTTGAGGATACACAGAGAAAGAGAGAGAGAGAGAGAGAGAGAGAGAGAGAGAGAGAGAGAAAGAGATTGGAAGCAGTGTTTAAATTTAGTTAAACTAAAAAGAAAAAAAAAATCTGTGCCTGTTAATGTCTTCATGAGAACACATCATAAACATGAATTAAGAGAACAAATCAAATCAGTGAGACCAGGCATATTTAGGGAGTTGTCTGGCAAAATGGAACATCTACAAAGAGGATATTTTAAAAGAGGTAAAGTAAGTACATTGATATGACAGAGTATGACAGACAATGTATATAGTACAGTAAATAACATGAGTAGAAACCTAAATGAATGTAAAGTGCCTACCATTAGAGCCGCTTTCTTTCCATTTGAGCTTGTTATCTTCAGTGTGTCTCGTCCAGGTGGAACGGAAACTGACCAGCTCAGCGGTGAGATGAGCAAGACTCCACTGCAGACCTCGGGAGCTCTCCTTCCACAGATTACTGATGAGACATAACAGAACAGTCATAAAAATAATGTTTTCCATAGTTTAACCCTTATTCAACTATTTTCTTTCTGTCTTCCTCCTTTCTTGCAAATGTCTTTAGGTCGATACATCACTTTATAAAATGTCTCTCTAATAAATAGCTAGACACGTTTGGAAGTGATCTATACTTGCTGTCTTGATGACAGATTAAAAAATTGATAACCTTTGTATCTTATCTGTACAAAACATAAAGACGGCAGCATGTGAGCTAAGCTTGGCTTAGCTAAATGTGTAGCACAGACAGAGTACTATTTTAACAGTTAGAGTTCCTGTTCTAAAGTTACCTGTGTCTGTTGCAGGGATCAGGTGGACCTGGGTTCTCCTCCACCAAAGGAATCACAATCTTTTCAGCCATGTCAGTCAACAAAGAGAACGTGGGATACACAATAAAATCAATGAAGCCTGAAAAGAAAAAAACTTTCATTTAAGTGTCATCAAATATGGGACAACTTTCAGCTGCAATGTTGTTAGACTCAAATGTTAAATGTAATTCAGAGATTCAAAAAATAAGGTGTAAGATGATGTTTATTGAAGTTCTTAGAGGTAACACAAACAGAAAAAAAACTTGCTGTGATGGAGAATTAGTTGTTGGTGTACCTACAAACTTATTTAAGAACTTTATAGGGGAACACCTGTACATCTATTGCTTTAGATTCATGACTTGTCCAAACAAAGATGTGTATGGAAACAAGATCAAATTTACAGAATAACAGCAAGAAGAGGAGTAAGAAACGTGTTTGAAAGTGTTTTGTGAGACGTACCTATTTGGGACTCGGCTACCAGCGTGCTGTTTCGATCACACAGAGGAGAGAAGGGCAGGCCGAGCTCCGCCTCTCTATCGCCCTCACAAAGATAGAAAGACAGAGAGAACATATCATAAAAGGCATCCCATGTATAAGCTGAATATAACTTCTTAAAGGTTATTGGACTGCAACACTTGCCACCTGAGGCTGTCAGATTGTTCAAAGGAAACTGTATACTGTAGGTGCTTTTGTTTTTAAAGATGCAGAAAACTCTAAAGAGCCTTTCAGAAAGAGAGGCTTCTCACATCTTATTTTCAAAGACTGTAGGTCTAAGTCAAGACCTGCTCCCTTTTATTTCTCATTGAAGTGAAAATAAAGACAGCTTACTGTAAGATGTGACTGTTGTATTTACTGGAAAATTCACTCAGTCAAAGTACAACATCATGATATGAAACTCTCAAACACTTATGGTCCTGTTTTGTGTGAAGTTGGACAAAAGCTCAAGGTTTAGTTACAGTAATTATAATATGCATGCAGCTGATAATCTTCAAATGGTCCTTAAATAGTTATTTTAGGATCCACTGACAACCCACCTGCTGTTCAGAGCAAATGCTGTTATATTAAAATAAAAAACTCCAGAATCCATTATTCATTAATAGTCAATTCCATCTATAAGCTTAGCTTTTGTTTTTTCTTGGCTTCTGTGAAGCAGAAAGCAGGACATATTGTAACAGAATGTTTTGTGTTATGTGCAGACCAGAACAAATCTGAGCCAATTTCAAGGAATAAAATGTGTTGTTCCAATGTACCTCTTTTGGTACCTCTCCTCATCATTGTTCCCTATCTCATTGTACATTTTTATTTTCTCTAACGAGACGAAAAAGGATTTAAATCTTGACATTCAAAATCCATCATATTTTCCCCCTCTGTTCTTCTGATCTGTCTGTCAAAACACATGCTCATATGGAGTGAGGACAAGTGTGTTTGTGCTGCCAGGCAGAGAGCAGGAGGAACATGGTATCAAATTATTAGCAGACGTATTATTCTTGTATTATTATTAATTATTATTATTACTATTATTATTATGATTTGTCAGATTTTGTTTCCAAGGTTAAAAATGAATTTTGAGCCCCAGTGAAACAAAATAATACACTTTTAAACTTTAGCACCCTTAATCTCCACTTGTTTTGTTGTCAATTGATTGTTTCAAAATGTTAAGAATGAAAAAAAATAGGATACATTTTTATGAGATTTGGTGGTTCTAAAAGGCAACAGCACATATTGAACAAGGACTAATGTTTTGGCTGTTGGATGAATTGGTTCTCTGTGTCTTCTAGACTTAAAGCTTTTATTAAATCTGAGTTTGTAAGATCTAGTGGTCCTTCATCTTTCAAAGTAAATGTTCAGGGCAATTTTCAAAGCAACTTTCCTCTTGTTAACAGTCTCTGCCTCATACCTGAAGTGCTATTTATGTCTTGTTCCTTTTCTCTGACGTAATAAAACTCTTTGAAGGTTTCCTGCTTTCAGACTCAATGAGTCATTTACAAATTGTAGAGCTGGTATAAGACATCCAAACCTTTTTTTTCAGTCATCATTCAAAGATAAGAACAGATCAAAACCCATCATATGAAGTAGATATGACATGAAAGAACAGCAGGAACAGAGAAGAAATAATTAACAGGCTAGTTCTCTTTACATTTACTTCAGTACACTTATAATACTCATGATCATACGTGAGAGAACTTACAAAGAACACTGACACAATAAGACAAAATTTCTGCTGTGAAAAATGATCCTCTTTTTCTTTAAAGGGGTCATATTATGCTTTTTATGGTTTTATATGCTCTTTAGTGTGTTTTCCATGTGTCCTGTGCATGTTTAGGCACATCTATGTGCAAAAATACAAAGTCCGTGGAAACGCAGCTTCTCCTACGTCCTCCTGTTAGCTGTAGCATTAGCTGCATGTAACGCTCGGTTCTAGCCCCCCTCGAATAAAATGTTGCCAGTGTGACGTCTTGTCAGTGTGAGATCACTGATCTAAGCCCATTGGCTCGTTGTGGCAAGCCCAGCAGCTCATGTTGTATGCCCGTCAACTTCTGTAGCACGCCCACGACATGCCGTAGCCTGCGGTAGCACAGTAGTGCTAAGGTGCTCATGTTTATGCTCCACTCGGAGGCAAAGTGGCTGCATTCCCAATATGGAAAAAGGGGCCTGACATTTCCGAGAACCGTGCTGAGCAACTGACCAATTACGGCAGAGCCGACAGGCCGACCAATCAGATCAGACTTGGCACGTGGGGACTCTGAACGTGGGTACTTCAGAGCCTTAGAGAGAGAGTCAGAAGCGAGCCGGTGCATGGAGCAGCAGTTCATGAAAACAGACACTTTTTTCGAACTTTAGCTATTGTGAACATACTTTAATAGGTACATAGATTAAATATATGAACCCCAAAAAGGGCATAATATGGGCTCTTTAAATGAATCAGCATAACTGTCAAGACTACATGGTCAAAATTGTGTTTACTTCCCAGACGAGCTGAAAATATTAATTTAATTTGAAAGAAAAGTCTGAGAAAATTTGAACAATGGTGATAATACATCCATTGTTTGAATTATGTTCAAGTCAACATGGTTTGGTTCTGTCTTCTGATTGGCACCACTAATTTACTCTTCCTTGTGCATCTTGCTTAGATGTCTTGAAAATACATGTACATCGGAAAATACTTAGTTGGCATGAAGTATCCTTCGGTTTTGGTTGACTGTGTACAGGGTTGTGTTCAGACTCTTCCGTTTGGTGTGGCCCTATCGAGGCCTTAACACATAAACGAAGCTACCATCAGCTGTCTTTAAGTTAGCTTGGTGTAAAGACTAGAAATGGAGATAAAAACAAAAAGAAAACAGTCCACATTGTCAGTGCAGGTCTTTTAGAGGTCCTACCTGCCTGAAGAACTCCTCCATCAGGGCTTTGGTCCAACGAGAGTGCAGAGCCCAGGGTTTGGATGGATGACTGATGTCGGCCGTGTGAAGCAGCAGAGACAGAGCTTTGGGCTTGTCAATCCTGTGGGATAAAGCACCGCTGACTTCCGGATTTTGTTGTATGATGCATCTCAGACATGTCGACAATTATCAGACTTTAGATCCGCCTGAGTGACGCTCATTTATTTTCTATTATACAGGACATTTTTAATCTGCTGTTTCTGCTCTGAACATGATTTTTATAACCTCTTCATAATGCAGCACAGCTTGAAAACATCATCACAGGCCATTAGTTTTACCGTTCTTGTTGCTGTAGGCAGGATTTCATGGCTTTGACTTGGAGGAGGTGGGAGGACATGTCTGTGGACAACACCATGTCTATGACCAGAGATCTCAGCTCCCTGTAAACCAACACACACTTCTTATGAATCATCCCCTGATGATAGGAATAAAGTCTATCGCTTAAAAAGGACATTGAGGAAGAGTCAAAGGGGTTGTAACCTCTTTAGCTTTCTTTGTGATTTTTTTCTTGTTCCCATGGTAACACTGACTGCATAAAAAAAGCCCATTACAGTATGCTGCTGTTTATCTTTGACGATATCTGCAGAGCTCGCCCATGAATAACACAGTGACGTTCTGTATCTGTGATATATGAAGTGTCAGCCTCCATGAATATATTACTGCTTGAATATTTTCTTATCAAAAATTGTTTTCTAGAGAGGACATGTATGTTTGTACTCACAAGAATTTAAAAAAGAGATAAAAAGAGAGCAGATAATAATGGCCATTCAGTTCAACAGTCAAGATGAATCACAGTTGATAATTCATTTCTAATTGTTTGAATTGTAAGTTTAGCTCTCCGACTACATCTCTGAGTGTTTGTCACTGTAGTCAGAGGAAGTACACATGACCTATCACTATTCTACTGCTGCTAAGTGAATGAGTCACTTAGCAGTGATAGTAACATGATCCTTTATGGATTCCTAAAGGAGAAATGTTATCTGAGGGGGTCAAAAGTCAGGGTCAGATAGAGGAGGAGCCATGCAGGCGGTCAGAATTCAATATGGTGGATTCAAGCTGGACAGATAATTGTCCTCATGGGGTCTTCATGACTTCATCATTCATTTTTTATAAACTGCGGCGCACATGAGAAGTCACTTTTTATTTCCACCAATGATGCTGTAGCAATATGTTTTATATTTGTATACTAGTCATATAACTGCATCTAATGGCCAGTAATTCCTTTCAGTTTCCCTACCCTTATTTTTTTTAACATCAATCTATTATTTATTTAATGTGTGTGTGTGTGTGTGTGTGTGTGTGTGTGTGTGTGTGTGTGTGTGTGTGTGTGTGTGTGTGTGTGTGTGTGTGTGTGTGTGTGTGTGTGTGTGTGTGTGTGTGTGTGTGGAACTATTTTAGTTGGGGCATTGGGCACCGTAGTTTTTTGAAAAGGAAACCCCAGAACCTGTGTTAAAGTGTTGATGCAATCTGTTAATGACATTAGAGCTCATATGGCAAACAGGAAGGAGCCAAGTTTAGCTCTGGACACATAAACAATTCATGTAAGTGTAAGTGGAATAAAGTCATTTTGTACTTTATCTTTTCACAGGATATGTTGACACATATTGAATATTGTTTGCTTTATTTAGTCACATATATCTAGCTAAATTCATAAAGTATAATAAACAAATGAATGGATTTGTTGTTGAACAAACTTTGAAAGGTTCTTGTAAAGAAAAATCTAAATCTTTTTCACTTTCAATGAGCAAATTCTCTGAATCAGAAAGTGAATGTAAAAAACGTCTTGTATTCCGTTGTGTAGTTATGTAGGAGGAGAGCACTTTGGTCTTTCTCTGAAAATGAGCTTGGTGAGTCATGTGTTCAAATTTCATTCTCGGCTTTTGGGTTCATTTGAAGATTCCTGCTAATTCTTTCATGGATTTCTATCTGTAATAATTTCATCATTGTTGCAAATTTATATCTACCCTTTGATATGATGGATATTTGTATTTGACATGGCAATAACTCCTTTATCTTGGCAATTCACTTTTTTTTTTTTAAGATAAACAGGCCTATTGTTTTCTCTCAACTCTGTTAACACAAGCGAAACCTTTATTTTAAGCATACTGTCCCTTGTTTCCGTGACAGACTTAAATGATCAATGAAAACAAAATATTCACTGAACCAGAACTAAACAGCATCTCTTTAGAAAGGTTGTCCACTCACATCATTTCCTCTCTGGTGAGGTTGATGAAGATGTTCATTTGATCGTCCTGAAGGAGGCGAAACGCTGCACTCAGGTGATGACTCTCCTGCACCGAGCGATCATTGTAGATCAGAGCAAAGTCCGACCTGACAGACAGACGGCCAGAGATACGGGGAGAGGGTGGAAGTACATGAATGAATTTAGTTGTATGTTTCTGTAGCAGACACATTTAAAATGACATTAAAAGAGAGTGCCCAGGGAATCATTTAAAGACTATGACTGTGGGTCTGTAATAATGAATTTAAAGTTCTGAACGTTTATTTTTTGAGGTAATAAAGTGAGGCAAAGAGGTAGTTCTCATTAACTTCTTTACAATAATTTCAGCAACCACTGCAGTCGCCCCCTACTGGCAATTACATATAAAGCAGGTTTAATCAACTTCTGCTTTTTAAAAGGCTACATCCACTTGTTGTTTATAGTCCAAAGTATTAACTTAAACACTAATACTTGCTGTTAAATGATAATAGTGAGTTTACTTCAGATGACTTGAGTACACTTTTTTCCTTTCAAATCACCCCGACAGTCATATGAAGAGTGTAGAGTCACTCAATACTGAACTGTTTATGAAATATGGGAAACCAAATTCTATCCAAAAATCAAGTACACATCATCAAAACCTACATAAAAGCCCTAAAATAAGTCATTTAATACTTCAGTGAAACAGACCTTTTCCCCTTTTTAATTGACACACCAAAAATACAACCAATCGAGGAGCTATAACGTCTCTGGCTGTGATCCTGTTTCTCTGTGTATCCCTGGTTCCTTTGTGTCTCCTCCCCCTCTGTCTGTCTGTGTGTGTGTGTGTGTGTGTGTGTGTGTGTGTGTGTGTGTGTGTGTGTGTGTGTGTGTGTGTGTGTGTGTGTGTGTGTGTCTCTGGAGGGTGTGGCTTCAATCAAACACCTGGTGACTACTCACACCTGCAACTCATCTTCTCATCTGCCTCAGGCCAAGACCCTGGTTTCAACTATACTCATGGCCAGATTATTGAGTCTACTGAAGTGGTAGCTATGATCGGCTGCTCTTAACATTTGTTAGTGTTATTCCAGTAAGTCCTAACAGATTTTTTTCTCTTGTCCAGATTTTCACCGGTGTCATCTCCTCCAGCCTGCTTCATCGTCAGACAATTCAACCAATTACCTGCCTGCCTACGGAACCAGATAAACTCCATAAGTCTCCTCCACGCAGTCACTACCAGCCAGTCAGCCAGCCATCCACCTATACCAAGCCCTGCAATAAAACCTCAAACCCTTCAATTTCGCTGCTGTGTCTGCTTTTGGGTCTAAATACAAACCATAATAGGAGCCCTAACATTGTTCAACATGAAGCTGTATGTTTTGTCGCAATTTTAGGGAAGATTGGGTTTTAAAGTAAAAGGTGGCCGGCAGTGGAGACGTGATTCACTTGCAAGGGTGGGTTGAGAGGTTTGGATTTTTAAAATACTTTTCTAACATGAAAACCTGTCATCATCCCGGGGATCACTTACAACCTGCATTCATTTCAGAGGACAAGGCTCACGGCTCTTTAAAAGGAAAGACCGTTTTTCAGACGGTATTTCAAGATTGATGAGTTTTGACACTCAGAGATATATTTTGGGTGGAGTATGACTTTCAACAAATGGTGTTTATTTTCTGTAACCAAGACATGTTCTCTTATTGTGGACAAGTATTCTTCCCAAAATAAAAGCATGGCCAGGATGATGGGTGCCAGGAGACTGCGTTCTTCGGCCCTCCTGTGTGGAAAATCATCGTCTAAAAATACTGTGTTCCCTCCATGAAGACGTGTTTTCTTTAGAGTGCTCTGTCTCTCTCCCACTGTCTCCTAAAAACTGCACAAAGGCCTTTAAGAGACACTGCTTTTCTATTTCAATATGCCCTGATCTCTCCTGCTATTTCACGATTTCACAACAGGATGCTGTGTAATTTTAGATGACGCTATACGAGTGTGGGTTTATAAAATGTGTTTCAGAAAAGGAGCTTACTTTGTGTGGATGTGAAAGTTGTTGGTGGTTCCTGTATGCTCATAGTCATGGATGGCTGCAGCGAATAATGATGCCATCACCTCCAGCTCAGTCAGCCAGTGCTTGATGGACACAAGAGATAAAGAAACCCATGTAAAACATACAGTCAGTGCAGCATATTGAGTAGCAGCTTTAGGGTGAGACACAAATATAAAATAGCATTATCTTAAAATGTATGTTAAAAGCTATTAACAGAAAGTTTCTGCTGCCATCTGCTCTGTGTGGTTAGCGATGTAAATGCTAATGTTGCTTAGAATGACAATTTAATATGAAAACATTTAACAAGCAGGTGAAATGTTGACTGTGGATGCTAAATTAGGTTTAAACCTTAGTGTGTTAACATTTGTCTATTAGCAAAATTCACAAAGTAGCAGAAGCTGATAGTAAGATAATTAATTACTTCAGGGCATTATCGGATTCCTAAGTTTGATCATCAACAATCAATGCAATGTTTGTTTCAGTCAGTATTACAGATGTAAATAAGTGTGTCAGTAGTTTGTTCTACAGTGTGTATAAATCTGAAGATGAAAATAGACTTTAAATGAGGGAGTCTGAGTAATCTTAAAGTCACAGTGGGCAGCTGTTTTTTAGAAATGTCTTAGCTTCTCTTTTTTAAACGGACTCAACATTTGCTTCCTGATTTGAAAGATAGATATGTATTGAACAGGAACACATGTCACTAACAATGTCAGGAAGTCAGACTTGTGGTTGGGTTGTGCTTGAACAGAAAGAGCCACAAACAGATCTTGTCATTTGAAAGAGTTCATGGTTACTTGAAATGGCCTCAATAGGAACAGGGTAAAAGTTAATCTATCAGAGAGAAGGAGAGACACATTACCAGATAAATATGGGAATAACAGCGTCCTGCTTTGAACAGTCTCTCCAAGAAGACATTCAAATAGTTGCCCTTGTTGCTCAAATTAAAAGTGACAGAAATAATCAAGTTCACACATTCAATAATAAGGAAAGGGCTGGGGAAAGAAGTCCAGAAAAGTGTTCATGTTCTCAACTCTTCAAAGCAGGCCAATCAATGTGCAAAGTGGATGAGAGTGTCAGACCATCAATTTCAGAAAACATCGGTGGATGAAACATCACCAATCAGCAATTGATATGTGTAGTGGAGGCGGGGTTTTTTTTGTTCAGTTTTCTCATGGCATTTGTTTGAGACAGACATAATACATAAAAACAGCTTTTCGTTTTAAAAACCAAGATGGAGTTCTTGACCCAAAATAATGAGTATAAGTGATTCCACTGTACCACAAGTCCTGAGCGCAGCAGCAGGCAGTGCAGTGTCTGAGTCACATCAGCAGCATGAATATGGCTGTGGTACGGGTTGTTGTGTTTGCAGTATCCTCTCTCCAGAGCACATAGGAACTCTGTCAAGCATGAGATGGGGATCTGAAAAGTGCAGCATATAATCAACGAAGGTTTATTTGAAAATCCAAGGTGCACAACCTATTTGAAAAAGAGAAGTACAAACAGCCAGAGCGTTGTTATAAATGTGGTTAAGATTGAAAACATGAATCATCATATCTGCAATTACAATACATAGTCCAACAAACATGAACTCTAAAAAGGCAGAAATCATAGTTTTACTGTAAGAATGTTACACACAGCCCTGAACCTCTTTCATCTCTACATCCACATAACATATGGAAAGTGATTATTGTATATTATGTAATAATTTCAGAGGCAAAGACCTTGAAACGGCTGTTGAGCCCGTATCTGGTGATCAGCTCGAAGAACAGAGTTTGTAGTGCGTGATCCGAGCTGGCTGCGTTCAAAGCAAAAACATCAAAACTCCAACGATCAACATCCTGAGGAGAAGGAAGAGTAACAGTGTGATCCATGCATACTTTAGGTGTGTGCCGCCCCTACTCTGATGTGCGATTTATAGCCCAAACATACGACGCACAGTAAAATTTAAGAGTTGTGTGGTCTTACCCTGAGGCAGTTTACGACCAGTGCAGGTTGGTCTGGCATGGCGGCTGTGTAGGCCCTCTTGAACATCCTGGAATAATGCATTGTTTATGTTGAGTTCAGTTAAAGTTCAGATGTTGACACTGTGCAGCCAGCTGGTCTCAGGAGCTGTTTATATAAATCCTCCAAAGTCCCTGTCCCCTTTGGAAGGATGTTTTAAAGAGAGAAGGAGGCTAATGTTTCATGTTTCAGTCCAGCTGTCTCTGTTTTCTGCGTCTTAGATTGTAATAACACTGAATTATCTTATGTTGGAGTTATAGTACAGAGATGTTAATCAGTTGTTAACGATGGGAAATTTACATTATGAAATGTTTTTTCCATATTTTATTGATTTAAAGCCTCATAACTCCTGAAATAAAGATTCAATAAATATTAGATAATTTACCTCTCCACAAATATCCCAGCCTGCACAGCGTGCACAATGCTGCGAAACTTTGGTTTCTCGTCTGAACGCCGCACAGGTCGTCTCACCCTCTGTGTAAAGGTGGAAGCCAGCCAATCAGTGACCTCTGAAGGCACCCCATCCGACTGCAGCTGCTGAAGGTCATCCTCAGTCTCCAAACACTGCCTGAGAGTGACAACACACACTAAGATTGTTTGACAGGCAATATAAAAACACACAGTGTCCCGGCCAGGGGCTTGGTGATGTTGGTTTCCAGGGTTTGAGTCCGGCTCATGTTTTTATCCAATGTCCTATCCCTGTGTCAAAGGCAACATTGACGCTGGATGTGAAAATGATCACTGCATTAGTTGGGTGTGAACTTCCAAGGTCATATCTTTAAAAAAGCTCACATCAAAGGCGCGTTACTCGACCACCAACAAAAGATCTGAACTCCTGACGACATCTGCACTGCCAGAATATAAAGTCTGATAGTGTCAAGCAAAAGTATTTTTATACTGAGAGAGTTCTAAGATTCTCCTCAAATAACAAAGATGGAAACTAAGACTAAGAAAATTGTCCAACAATATTGAAAATGTCCTTATTTTATGGCAAAAATCCTGTCAGGTTACAATAATTACAGATATAACCTCGTTATGAGCACATTAGTAAAATAGCACAACAAGCAAAGTGTTTTCTTAAAATTCCTTAAATAAATTCATTTTAGCACAAAGACCCAATGACTGGGTTGATTAATGGCTCTTAACTGTTTGGTTGAACCTTTTTCTGGATGTGGTTGCCCTATGTGCTGTTACCAGTAATAGCTGTACCCCACTGTCAGCCCAAAGTGAACCGAGTAAAGTTCCAGCACAACATGACCTGCAAAGAACTAAGATGGATTGAATTGAAATGTAACCCTTTCTGCAAAACAAAACAAAATATATTACAGGAGTTATTTTTTTGTTTAATTTTTCTTAATTTTAAAGAGTTACACAATTCACTGTTTTTAAAAAATGGTATACGAGTCAGTATTAAGCAGAAAATGTAAAAAAAAAATTGGAGCTTTGGTCGTCTTCTCATTCTGTTTTTTTTCTCCTACCTTGTTCCATCAAGGTATATTCCCTCCAGTAACGACGCAGTGAAATCCAGATTCTTTTTGATTTCTTCAAAGTCGACATCTCTCTCCTCCAGAAGCTTCAGCATGCTCCTCAGTCTGGAAGGAAACACAACCGTTTGTTTGGATGTGATCACAACACAATAAAATGGCCTTTTTGAAAGTACTAAAACTACTGTTTCACATCTCAAAAGAGAGGAAAGAACAGCTGGGTGAGAATGGTTGGAGGTAACATGAAGGAGTGCACTTGATAATGTTAGGGGTGAGTGGAAAGAGGTCATAGAGCGGCTTCAAAAGCAGGTTTAGAAATCCTCGGGAAAGGAAAGAGTTCATTTGGAAGTGATTTACGCTGCCCAAAGAAAGCCAGTGGCAAAAAGGGCATCATTAGTGCCAAATTTTCCACGAGAGGAAAACTTCCCATGCTTTAGCTCTTATGTAACCTGCATTTTGTCAAAGTGAGCTCCATGATGTTTTTCAGTGTTGGCTGCTTTCTGATCTTGTCTCATGTTTTATTATGAAACTTTTAATCATATTACTATAGGGAACAGGCAGGAATGTATTCATCTCCTGCAGAGTAATAAAAAGCACATGTCACCTCCCGTGTAACCACCTGCTGTGTGTTAATGTAATCTCATCTCTGTAATAAATCCAACAGCTTTCATAGCATCATAAAACAACACACAACTGGAATCTATCTGCTCTGATGTGATTTGATTTTCTCTGAGGAAATTTGCGAAGAGATTTATTTGATTTGTACGTGCCACAGATCATTTCTCTAAAGCATTTCGCTGGAACTGAACGTATGTTGACTGATTGTGTTCAATCACAGGCTGCTCTGTGGAGCCAGCTCCTGGGGAGGAGTTGCTCACAGCTTTTCAAGTGTTTATCACACAGGCAGGGCCTTTCAAAAGCTGTCGAGTCATAAAAATAGCATCTGAATGCCATTGCTCACTTTTAATCTCAGCTAATCTTCCATGATAACGCTGTCTTTTTTGTTTCAACTGTTTGCAGTAGCTTCTGACACAACGTTTTATAGGTAATTTGTCATAAAGTGCACTCTGTGTATGAGAGAAATGGCAGAAGACTTTTTGAGTCAACCTACAGCATGGCGTCAGCCTTCAGAGATGCATGTCATTCCAAAGAAGTTTGAACGATATCAGCTTTGTCAGCACTTTATTTTTTACAAAATGTTTAAACTTCTTTGTACATTTCATTGCAAAACTGAGAAATGTAAATCAGATCATACTTCATATTTCTATTAAAGTGTTGATAATTGTAGTTTGATATTGATATCAGGGGTTCAAGAAATGTTCAAACTTTTGAGAAAAATAACCTCAAAAGTTAAGTACTCTGAAACTTAGTGACACGTAACGAAAGAACCACTAACCACATGACCCATCACCTCTGCAGCTTTTCCTTTCGCAGAAAAGGCTCACATGAGATGAGTGGTCAGAGGGGAAAGAGTTTGCTCTTATGATGCCAAGTTTAGTCAGAATAAATCTAGATTAAAAGTGAAGTCTTGAAAATCTGCTGACAATCAAAATAAAAGGAAACAATCTTTTTTAAAAACATTTTCTAAGGTTCTTTTGATTGTTTACACTGCAGGGATCAGGGTCTGCAGATATAAAAGGAGTCACAAAGCCACTTCAGGCTACTCTATAATCCCTCATCACTGTACTGCAAGCTGCATTTTTGACTTTTCAGTGCTGCAAAAGAAGGAAACACCTACTGTACAACAAAATATGAACCAGACAACTTTCCTGCTCTAAACAGTGATAAATCATGTTACAATGTAGGCTCTCACATGTTTATATATGTTATCCAGCCTTGTGTATGCAGACACAGAAAGGCCAAACATGTATATAACTAGCTCTGATATAATCTGTACTCATCATTACCCCTGTCTTACCTAGAGATGGGGATCTGCAGTCGTTTCTTACGGATTCTCACAAGTTCAGCCATTCCACACTCAAGCCGTGCCCTGATGGACCCCAGAGTTCAAAAAAACAAACAATAACAGGATGAAAAAAAATATAACAGGGAAGTTGTTAGCAGAAAAGTCTCCAAACCACCAACGCAAACTTTGTGTGTGCCCTGAGACAGACTTGTGTTTCAGCAGCTCTCCCACCCACTTCTGGGGGGACCTACTCCACTTCACTGTGATTGGCTGGGCAGGCCCAAACTGTGTCAGTGTGTGTGTTTGATTGAGTAAGTGTTTGTGTATATGTGTACAGACTTTGTGTGAAGTGTGAGAGAGTTGACCTCACTCGCTGATGAAGTGTTGACTGCGAGGCTTTCAGGTTGTGTGTGTATGTGTGTGTGTGTGTGTGTGTGTGTGTGTGTGTGTGTGTGTGTGTGTGTGTGTGTGTGTGTGTGTGTGTGTGTGTGTGTGTGTGTGTGTGTGTGTGTGTGTTAGTATACTCTAAATCCCAAATGAGAATTTCCACCACAGCCGCAAATTAGGGAACTACACAAAGGGTCTCTGACTGAAACCCACCAATGTCACCCCCAACTAAAACACATAAACAAAGCCTGTCCTCGAAAGCCACCCACAAAATCATGATAGGTTCACTGCTGCTCTGAATAAAGAAAATAAGTTACAAATCCAAGAATGGACACTGTTCCCTTCTATATATATTTTCATTTTTTATTTATTATATTTTAACTTTTCTGCTTAATCTTAAGAAGACTGCCATGCAATACATCTAACATGCTTTTGTCATGACATTTAAAACATTTTTTATGACAATATGTACGGGGCTTTTTTGATAAATTTACTTGAATTTTAAATCTTTTACTCGCTTTATAATTGTAAATCTGTGCCTTTATTATGTTGCATTACTCTGTAGAACACTTGTGTATGAAATGTGCTATATAAATAAAGCTGCCTTGCCTTACCTATGCAAAACTAACAAAAAAAACTTGTCAAAGCCTTCTGTTGGCATTTTTCGAGACAAAAGAACTAGACAGAGCTTCAATTATCATTGTGTAGGTTTAAATTAAAAAAATAGAAATATCAGTAAATGTCAGCTGAATTTTTTCTGAGCAGTAAAGAGAGTGAAGTTCATTAACTTTAAGAATCAGATAAGACATGCAAGGCATCCCTTGCAAGATGTTCTTGTGTTTCAAATACATGGGCCAGACGTGGCCATCGAACAGGCCGGGGGGGTCTGGCTTTACTAGGCAATACTTTTCTGATTTTACTTGTACAGTTTTGTGAGAGCATGGCAATAGTGTGGCTTGGGAAAACCCCTGCCATGTCCGCCTCCCTCCTCGCCTGTCCTGCTCTGCCTGCCGGGTCAGACTGACTCTCTCGCTCCCATGCTCTTTGACATGGCACCACGTATTGCAGAAATGAAGAGAAGTAACTTTTTTACGACTGATGACTCTCTGTCTCCCACTGTCTCTTTGAGCTGTGTTTATAATGAAGCCAATGCCTAGAAATGCCACACTCTCACTCACAATGCCACACATTTAATTCAAAAGGCTAATTAATCACTAAAGACGGTATGAATCCAGTGTCAAACATGGTTTCCCTTTATTAAGTTTCCCTCTGTCATCCTCACATTTTGTTTTTGAGGATGACGGACCAAGCTACACCCTCTGATATCTCTGTCCACTCAGAGGCCTGAACTAATTGTTACCCTCAATCCCCACACTTAGATAAAAGAGATAAAACCGCCTGCGGGCCATAAATCACTTGTTAATGTCATGTGTCTCTGCATGGGAACTAGATGTCCAAGAGCCTTAGGGTTCTGAGGGGCATGGAAAGTGGTCTTTTTTTTTTACAACAGGGCCGTCCAGTTTTACTCCAATCTAAGAATTTGTGACTGTGAACAATGGTGAAAGGTTCAAAGGTTTATGGTTTCAAGTTTCTTTAGGATGAAACACACCCTCAATAAACCAACAGAAAAATGTCCTGAAAACTGGAGACAGCGTGTTGTGTGGATCATACAGGATAACTAGGAAATTGTTGAATCTCTTGAGACAGTTATGTCAGTCCGCTGGTTTGTTGGCAGAGACTCAAAGGTCTTAACGGCTACATGATGAACTTCCATGAAATTCTGTACCGACGTTCAAGTTCCCCCGAGAAATAATCTGACCGACTTTGATGATCTACTGACTTTTATTTTTCTCTTAACTGACTTTTACATTTCTACTCAACCATTAGATGGAATTTCCTTGACATGTGTAAATAATCCTTTATCCAGCTACGTCAGCGGGGAATTTCCCAATTTAGTTTATAATGAATAAACTTCAATTCTAATGTCCTACAGCCTCATTTGTACTTTGTGTTTTGGTAAGCTAATGTCAGCAAGACAAGGTTTTCCACATTTTACATGCTAGCTTCCTATTTTAAGCAAATTAAAATACTTGCAGTAACAGTTTTACAGAGCAGACTTTTGTTTTTGTTCTTTGTTTAAAGGATAAAAAACAGAAAAAGCTACACCCACACACTTTGACTGTATCAGCAGGTACAAATAGTAATGTATCCAGTATTTTGAGGGGAAACAAAAATCCTTCAGGATAAGAACAAGATGCTAAGGCAAACAATTCTTGTAAGATGTTAGCATCAACATGGTCACGCTAACATGCTAATATTGTGCAAAATGTTTTTATTAGCATGTAAGAATGGTCTTTTGAATAAAGCCAGTATGTTAGCCTATAGCTAAGAAAGACTATGCACAAACAGTCTGACAGAGCTGGTAGCAGGAATGCAACACTGCAAGCAGTAAGCCTATATAAAACTTGGTATTTGGATAAGGACGCACATTTTAAGGGGCTATTGACACAAAAGACATCATCATTATAACTGAATTTGTCCAAATATTACTTATAACGCCACAAATGTCTGCATAAAGTACACCTCAGTAAACAACACACCATTCACAGCCCAATCAAATGTAACATTTCTGCAACTTCACGACACAAAACCAGAGTGTTACTGAAAACTGTCCAAGCAGCTGATTCACAGACATTGTGATGTGTGTGTTTTTATGTTTTAAGTAATTTACTGCAAGGAGTGTAGTGCAAGAAAAACAAACAGAGATAGGCAGTCTTTCTTACCTCTCAAGTGTGGTCCTCCTTGCCATAGGGCTGAGATGTCTATCAGCTGCTCTGTGAATCCTGCAGGTTGGTGTCATGACCTCTGAACACTGCTGAACACCATGTATGTGACTGTGAACCTCACTGATAGAGCATCTGTGGGTTACTATAAATCCAGCATGTGTGAATTGTCCTCTGTTTGAATTGGTTGTATACAGACTTCTATGTAAATCTGCTCTGTATGTACACTCTATGATACATGTACTCCTTTCCTGAGTGTGTGTATACTGTAATTTTCAGTTTGTTTGTGTGTATGGTGGTGTGTGTGTAATCCCCGGTGTCAGCAGGAGAGGTTGTGTCACCAACACAATCAGCAGAGAGTCTTTATATCAGCACCAGAGTTTCCACCATTAACTGTCCTCAGTGTCTCGGGACAGGAAAATCTGTGGAGCTGCAGGGGGAAACTTCATCTGCATGTAAAACCTTAAAATACACAATGATCTCAAACTCTATTATAACAACACTACAGACAGAAGTACAACTTATAAAACTATTGACAAACGAGTAGAACAGTAACAATGTATAAACATTACAATATGTTCAGGGTTGTTTTTAAAGTGAATAATAATATTTTTAAGTAGCTGAAAGCACCTTACATTAAAAAGTAATATTATTGAAAATAAAATGTATTTTATGTACAAGTGATTAACAATTAATAAGACATTGTTACTGTGTTGTTTTAGACGAGGCTTTCCCAACCTTGGGCTCCCAAACCCATGTGGGGTTGCATGGAATTCAAATTGGGTCACCTGAAACTTCTATTTATTGATCAATTAAAATCTATATTGTATATTAAAAGATATTGAACACAGGCTACTGAGGGCCATTGCCAATGACAAAACAAGAAACTTGCATCCATTGTGCAGAAATGTCATCTCAGCCTTTCTTCATCTGTTCACAATAATATACAAAAAAGCCTTAAGTGTGGTCTAAAATGAATGTCTACTTGCAACATACTAGAAAAACTATCACATGATTGAAAACAAATTAATTTAAGTAAAAAAGCTCTATGTGTTTTGGAAATCTGGGGTGTCCAGAGTATCGTGAGGTCATCGTGGGGTCACAGGCCCAAAAGGTCAGAAAACAGTGTTTTAGACGGTTAAATATTTGCAAACACATAATTTGAAAATGTTGATAACATTGATATGAATTTTTTTTAAGCATTGATAAGCAGCACAATGCCATCATGTGATACTGTATGTGTTTATTATAATGCGTTGTCACATTGTTGTAGTCACAGTATTTGACCCTCTGCTATCACATATTTATCATACAACAACATTATTTATCTACATATCTGTTTATACAGCAGCCTTCACTTGATGTTGGAGTCAAGGAGGAGTATAAACACTTACAGTATATTTGCTTACAACTACAATTATAGTACATTATAAACAGTTTATTAATTGTTTGTATACTGTTTTAAATTAGATATAGTGATGAGGACAGCACTGTCCTCCACAGCATAGACAAAAAAATCAAAAGCTTTAACAGCTGGAAGAAAAGATAGAAGCATTAAAGATGTCACAAGAAAAGGGGACAAGTGAGGTCGGGTCTTAATGGGAGGCATGATGAAAGTAAAAGCTAGATAGCTGTTCTCTTTGCACATGACAGGAATGATACATGAGAGAAAAAACATGTTTTACTTTTTAAACTGGAGCTGGAACCCACACACACACACACACACACACACACACACACACACACACAAAGGACCCATTATGTACAGTACTTAAATATCTCTCTTAGGCTCACAGTGTTCGGATAAGATTTGACCCTTTTGCAACAATTTGCATGAAGTGGTTGTTTATTGTGCTGTTTGAAGGGAACCGTCATGTGTTTATTCATGAATGTTCATTCACGTAAGCGTTGCTTGTATTGGGAATTCAACCTCCTGTGCTCTTCTGAGAGGGCTGGCTCTCTTGGCCTCAGACACTAGAGCCCTAAATACAATTTGCACACACACGTACACACAAACACACACTCCACATCCCTTATGTGGCAACCAAACGGATGTAGCTGCAGAAAACAGGGCTGAGGGAAGAAGGAGGAAGCAAAAGGAAAGAGTGTTGCAAAGTAAAATCACTGAAAAGGATGAGTCTAAAATTAGAAGCAAGCACTTTTGGTTCTGCAAAGCTGGAGTGAATCATTTAAATTGTAGGCCTACATGAAAAATTATGAGGACAAGACTCTAATAGAGGGAGGAGGAGGAGGAGGAGGAGGAGTAGGAACGGGAGGGGAGCTGGGGGGGAAGATGGACTTCAAATACAAGAGGAACACAAAAAGAAAGCAAAAACGACAAAATGATCATCTTTATTTGAATAAGCTTGTGGAAAAAAATATGTATACATCAGCAACAGGTTGCCAGGGGAGGTTTCTGTAAGTTTTTCAGTCTACAATTATTCATTTAAAAGCTTTAAAAATTCAGTTTGATTCCAAAAAGTACTTTAAATGTATCTTTTATGTCATGAAACAGATGTGTTTTATCTGAAATAGACAATGAAATATAAGTAAAACAAAGGCCGATGTAAATCTACAAATCAACAGATAAGCACCATGAAAGCAAGTGTTTGTACGGTGCAAACACACAGGAAGCATTATCAGATTATTATTCTAGGTCATGGTTAACCCAGTGTGACTGAGATGAGCTGTTTAATTATGAGACTGAAAAACAATGAAAATGAAACATTCATTGACTTTAAAATGGACAAATAGAGCTAAAAGAGTTCAAGTCCTCAGCCCAGAGTGACGATGAAGGCTCTGTACACCTCTCTGTAGGCGTTTCTGAGGAGAACATACGGGAAGCAGCTCTCCAACATGTCTTGGCTCAAGAACGGAGACTCCTCCACAATCTGAGTGAATCAGTGATAAAAAAAAAAGAAAAGAGAAAGATAATGGGGGAAACTGGAGGTACTCTATCATTTTTTTATTGTTAGTACAAAAAATGCAGCTTTCTCTCTTATACTGAGGACATATCAGGGTTAGGGTTAGGGTTAGCATTCCCAGCATCCACACAGGCTCCTTCTAGGGGGGTTTAAGATGTCATCAACTCACACCTCAAATTTCTGACGCCAATCACAAACTATGTTATGCTGCAATACATATTTTAGACGAAGCAATTGTGAGTTGTCTGACTGAACTTGTTAAAAACAATTCAGTAATATATTATTTTCCAAAACCAATGGACGATTTTTATACATTGGTAATTTGTTGGGAAATATGTTAACTATGGATTTATTAAGTTTGAAACTGAGTATTTAAGGCAGCATGTTGAGAAGAAGTGGAGGTCATATATTAGTTGTTGAGTACTATTTTGAAGCCACAAGTTTTGCAGTTGATAGTAAGAGTTTTTTTGGGACCAAGAAGTTACCAAAGGTGAATGAAAGGGTTCCAACTCCTTTTTACTGATTTAGATCTATTTCACTAAAAAGGACTATAAATGGTCACACTGGCAGGAGGTAACATACAGGTAGGTACTACAAAACCTTTTTGGCATCAGGGTTGATATTTCTTTCTCAACATGAAAATGGTAACAGTCCAAACCTCCAACAAAGTCTGACTGAATAGACATTGTGACTAATAATCAAAGTATAGAGAGAAAGACTTTCTCACCAAATCTGAGGGCAGGAAAGTATCGACAATTCGTTAAAAAATAGATCATGTTTGTAACCTTGAGAGGTGATTACATATGAACTGACACTTCCGTCAGTAAAACAAAATAATGTTTGGAGGAACAATTGTTTGTTCTATCTTGTTTTTCTGTGTTTGTTTATAAAAATAAAGTTAAAAAAAAAGTGTAAGTAAAGGCTTTGACTACAGCATGTTACATTTTAAAGATCACCGGCCCCACTATTGTGAACACTTGCCCAGGAACATTACTTTTGTCTTTACCTTGTCTTTTCAATACTCACTTTACTTGTCCACAGATGTCTACATTAATCAGCAGATTTGGCAAAAAATTGAATTCTCAGCTGCTTCGTGTTCCAGCCAACTCCAGCAGTCTCACCAGTGTGGCTAAAACTTTCTCTCATTACTGTTTTCATACTATCTGCCACTCTCCCTCAACCTCTCTGTGATGTTTCTCTTGGCTAAATGTTGATTTTGCGCAGCTTTTGGCATGCAACCTGTGGTTCTTAAAAACATTTTACCATACAAGTTCATGAGAGAAAACCTGCACTGCAGTCTGTGGTTGGGTGTACAATCTGAATGTAGTGAGCATGCTCGTGGGAGTGACAGCAGTGTAGCTGTCACAGCGACTGCCTTCAATTATGACACACACACACACACACACACACACACACACACACACACACACACACACACACACACACACACACACACACACGGGCGCTTATGAAATGTTGATGCTGTAGCAGTAATTAACGAGATGATGTCACAAGAATCACTGACAAAGCACCCTATAGCACAGGAAAATGAATTGTTTGGCAAGTGGACCGGTTATAATGTTGAGCCCTGCAATATGATGTATGGAAGAGGACGATGACTTGAGGCTTTTGAATAAGACCATACATGCATTAAGAAAGGGAATAACTGGAGTGACATGTGGGTTCATTTTCTCATAGACTTCAATAACCTACACTCAAGCTCCTTTTTGCAAAACCTTCTGGCTATAAAAAGAGTTGAGATGTGCTTCATTATTAACACATGGAGGCTACAAATGTTTATTAATCCATGTTTTCAGATTACAGTATCTATGTTCAGCTCATTCATGTATTCATTCTTGAATACATGTACTGGTAATTGCTGGTGGGATCACTTTGTTGCTTGTTTTTGTATTTTTGTGGTATCTGTTTGCATACAAATTGAATAAATCATGTCCTTTCTTTAATATGATACATTTGCACCTTCACAATTTTCCCATCGTAAAAGGCAACTCGAATATGTGTGCAGGATTTTTAAAGGTTTTTAATAGATGTCATTTTTCTGCACATACTGTACTTTATGAGATTTCTGTTTTCTTGAAATGGTACAAGTTGTCTCCTTACATTTGAAATAGAAGTTCCTCTTTACTATAAAGGGTTAATAGGATGCCCTTAATGACTTTAATCATTAATTTACGAGTGCTTCGACGATAAGGAATAATCCTTTACAGAAAACACTGCAGGTGTAAGGGCTTATAATCAAGAGAAAAAACTCAATTAATGATGGGTCAGAGGTTTTTCCATCAGTCAGCTTATAAACCTAGAAATTCCTTATTGTTAAATTAAAAATACACAATCAGAAATGGCCGACCTACCATGTGTAGGAGCAGATAAACCGACTCTCGGTTTTTGCTCTCTATTCGCTCCACATTTTGTCCCAGCTGAAGCAGAGTGGAGGAGGCCATCTGAGAAATAAAACAGAGGTGGATTTCACCTCAAACACAAAGTCAAGGCGAGCAGTGAACTTGAAAAAACATATTATAATTATTATTTATATATTATATAAATATTGTCGGAGTAGTTTGCCCAAGAAATCATTCATCTGTTGCAGTATAAGAACTGTTTCTGCTAATGCCTTTCTGAGATTCTCTGCATGATGCCACCACCGTCTGTCGCTTCTTTGAAGCTAATTAATAATTCTGTGATAGAAAACTTTAATCTTGCATGTAATACAAAGCAAGGTCTCCTTTAGACATCTTTAAGGGTGCAGGTCAATCAGATAATCAGAGCTCATTTGAAGAGGGACTATTCAACCTATATTTAATCTTTAAAGCCTTGAAAAACTGCAACACTTAGTAAAAAACTGAACTGTAAAATCATTTATGTGTGTAAACCTGCATTTAACCCAGAGTAATTCAGGTATCAAACTACAATTTTTGAAGCCCAAAACTGTTATATAATCCATTTAATATGTGAGAAATGTAAAAATGTTTGCAACTCACCAGGAGAAACTCCTTGAGGTGCTGCTCTATGTTCTTGTTCTGAAATGTGAACATGGCAGCAGCCAGCTGGTTGATAGCTTTAGCTAAACAGTGGATGTTGTTGTTGTGGCCTGAGAAAATATAAAACACACATATTTAACCTTAAAAATTAGAAAGAAAAGATTAGCATGTCCTGTAATTTTAGCCAGGGAATGGGATGTTTTTCATGGCCCAACAATTGGAGACATTTCTTTAATGATGCATGGCACTAAAGAGGACACATACTGGGCATACTTCCTCAGGCTCACAGGATCCATTTATTTTAAACATACCAATGGAAAATACAGACAAAGAAAATAATCAGAGACAAAAGCCGCCCTGTGCCAACCGCTCTCTGGATCTTGTAGTCCTGGCTCGGGGCCAAACATTTGGGGCCACATGCCAAGAGTAACTGTATCGATGCACGTCAGTAGAAGTTATCTGTAAACAGCGTCTCTCAGACGAAATGTGTTTCTCATTAACCACCATACTTTGCTTCCGACCACATCAGTCACACTGGAAACACACTGATGATGCTAATAGGCTTAGCGTTTGAGGGTGGAGTACTGTTTTGATACACTATCAGCAGCGGGTAAGTAATCAGTGGAGGAAGCAAAGATTAGCATTTGTGTTAGGGCAGTCTGGAGAGCTATTAATGTCAAGCAGTTAGTAAGAGCTGAAAATGGATGAATGAATATGCACCGCCATGCTCCCGGCTGTAGAAGGAGTTGGGGTCCAGGGTCAGGGTAGGCAGGGACACGGCGATGTAGACGAGCAGCAAACAGGACAGCTTGTACTCCTCGTCAATTGACGTGTTATCTACAAAGAAAGCGTAACGAGATGGAAGAACACTATTTTTATAGACTGACTTTAGATGTCTCTGTCTGCAGAAGCGGCACTAATAATAAGTGTTACCTGTCTGCATACTGCCAATAGCTGTGACGAGGGCAGGATCGATATCACATCTTAGCCCTGCAGCAGAAGCCAGCTCAAAAATGCTCAGAGTCACCTGTATGGACAGAAAGTAGTAGAAAGCAGTAGTCTCTGGAAATGTCTGTTAAAAATAGTACAATTGCACATTATATATCCACTAACATTAGGGTGAAATTAAATGCTTGTCACCATTAGAGAAACTTATTCCAAAGCTTCTCTCTGACTATGTGGGCCTTGTCATCACATTTTGATCAACATTGGCACACACTATTGCCGCGTGTGACCATGACTGAAGAAGTAATGTTGAGTTCTCTGAGTAATATTCAGAGGAGGGAGCAGAAGCCCTGCCATCTGAGCAAATTCAGTTCAATTTGTCCCTGAATGTTGTTCGAAAATGCTTCATTATTGATTTCATAGTTAGTAGTAAGCAGACACATGAAACATAAGCTGAGATTCCTCTGCTTGTTTTCAAAGCTATAAATGCACTGCCAAACGACGGCTCCATAGTGTTAGGTAGTGCCGTATTGTTAAAGAAATGAATTATATGATTTCTGCAGTTAGTTTTTAGTTAACAATCCTCACTAAACTCCCACATTGCAAACAGACAACCATGATGGACAATGAGCACTGACCACTGTCAATACAATTGTCGGTAAATATGAATGGACGAAGCCTGAAGTTACATCACCCATCTGTGACTTCCGGGGGCTTTTAAGTCCAATCGATGGCTGAAAATGCTGTCTCAACCTAACTTTCAGTCAACCTAACAACACGTCAGCCTGTCAATCAGGTCAGCTACGCGCCTAGTTATGCATAACTCTTATCCTACATTAAATCAACTTCTGCATCGCCTTCGATTTTCAACACCGGCGGTTGACGCCTGGTTGATACCGGGCCGACAGAGCTAATGCTAAGTGTAAACAGCTTAGTAACTGCTGTGTGAATTTTTTTTTTCCATGACTGGATTGCAGAACAAATTACATTATACATTCCTGGTCCTATGATAAATTCAATGAACCATATTCACACCAAATCAGAAAAGTTTACAAAGAGTGACATTACAATATCTTAAATATTAAATACATTTTCTTGCATTTTTAGATACTCACTATCATGCATGAAGACCCTGCTGTATATCACATGGTCAGAAAACTATGATGTATTTGTGTTTCCGATAGCTTTGAAGGATATCCAACTTTTAAAAAAAAAATGTAGTTTGAAGCAGGCAGTGCATTCTGAACTTCATGCTATTTATTTTAGTCATACAGTAATTTATTCATTTTTCTTGCTAACAAACTCCTTAAAAACAGCCTAGTGCTAATCTCTGCTGTTCATTGCATGTACCTGCCCCACACATATTCTCCTCTGTGTCACATTAAATCATTGGAGAGTGTCGTTGTGTTGACACACAGGTTTTGATCTAGCCCTATTTCTGGTTGTGTGCCTGTCTGGGCAGAAAGTTTCCACTGATGTGGTCGAGAGTGCAGAGCTGCAGCAAGCAGCAGAGTCTCTCTCTCTCACGGAGGCATGAGGGGGCTGCTGACGTCTTTGGGGTTATCCGGCCTCTGCTGTGGCACGGCTGTCATGCTGCACTCAGAGGCCAGACGTAAGTGAAGGAGGGGGAGTTCATGAGTCACAGTCACACTGATGGCTCCACAGGGAGATAAGGAATTTTATTTGTATGGGACTACAGGAAAAAAACAATTAAACTGTTTCTCTGCCACTCTCCCACTCACATCTACAGCTGAGTTGTCTCATATCTGTATCAATGATATTGTGCCACACGCTGTGCTGCAGTTTGCAAAACTTCTGATGGCAAACAGTCAATTCTCAAAAGTCCTTAATGTTAATGTATTTGTACAAATGAAAATATGATATATACCATCAACCTGAATTCTCCCACAGTAAGTTTGCCTTTTGAAAATAAACCCTTGATCTAATTCTGTTAAACTGTGGATGACTTGTGCACAGAGAAACCTTGATACAGCACTCCCATTCCTCAATATATGGATTGATCTTTTATGGTGTTTTACCTTGATGTCGACTTCAGGGGTGATGAAGTCCTTCAGGTACTCGATGGGCCCAATCATGTATGGGCAATGCTTATGCAGGATCTAGATAAAAGGATTATATGAACTAGTATTATTATGATCATGCATAATAAAGAAATTACCTTCTAGTAGTCTAGGGCGGTTTTCTCCTAGCTCTATATGACAGGTGATTGACAGTGCAAGTTAATATTATGAACCTGTATTGTCTGAAAAACACTTTGAGATGAACTGTGCTGTTCAGATTTTTGAAATAGGTTAATAACAAAGTTGATATTGGCAATTTATATTGCTTCTAACTTCATTGGTACATAACCCACTTACTTCAGTTGCATGACATGCAGGTCTGTAAGCATGTGAGTGAACCCTGAGATACAACTAAATAATCACTCCACTCTCCATGAGCTCAAGAATGAAGTGTCACTCTGAATTTACCTCTCCTAGTTCAAAGAGTATACTATCACTCTGAATTGAGTTTAAAAAGTATACTTCACACTGGTTGGTTGTTTATGCCTGGTGGGAGTATGCAATGAATGATGACAACATGTTGTTGAGTATTACATCTTTGAGACCGTCCTGAGCCATTGCTCTGAAGGACAGGATAACCCCGACGATTGTCATCCTCTTCAGCACGTTCTCTCCTCCTACAAGTGCAGATGAAACAGATCAGCATTTGAAGTGATAAACCTCTGTCTTATATGGTACAACACGTGGCTGCATGTGTGACTATTTCTGTTTTAACGTATGAGAACATGTCATGGCTGGGCAGATGAGATTATTACTGTGAAGTGTCTGACAGCTTTGCTGGTTATTTATACCTTGATTAACCTCTGATGCTATGAAAAAATCAACTGTCATTCTAACGCCAGGTGGTGTTACATTGCTGGCTTAGTTACAGCATTTGAGTTCAATAAAAATGATCATTTGAGTACTGCTGTATTTTGTGACTATATGGGCTCCACAGGAGGAGATAAAGTACATGTATGGCTTTAAACCAGGAAGAAACTTCCAGTGTTGTAAAATGAGGCCAATGCACAAGTGCAAAAAGAAAAAAAAAACATTTCCTTGAGTGTCCACTTGAGGCTGGCTGCAAACGCCAAGAAACCCCCCGTTAAAGCCAATTTTAAAAAGTTTATTTTTACAGCCCAGTTAAACATGTTTACAGCATGGCACAATAAACAGTTTGGGTCTCTAAAGCTCATTTCTATATTGGTAAAAATCTTTAGCGGCCATGATTTTTTTAATCATCCCTTTCATTATAAAATTGTAAAGAACTTGTCATAAATAGGGGCAAGGCTGATTTCACAGATAGGTGTGCATGTTGTAGTTGTTGCCAGGAGGCTTCTTCTGTTTTATCTTTCTTTGAACACTTTTTCCTGTGTTGTTTCTATCTGCTTCCTTTCCTTTTATATTTCTGTATAATTAGTGAAGCACTTTTGATCTTTGTTAAGAAAAGTGCTACATAAGTAAAGTTTATTCTCATAATGATCATTACCATAGATTAACATCAATCCTCATTCATATTCTGAAAATGCATCTTTCTATTAGGCTAATATGATAGCTTGCAATAAATGACTACTCTATGTAACAGAACATGGACCAGCTGTTCTGATAAATAAATAAATATATATGTGTATGGCCGTGTGTAACTAATTATGGTCTGAGTGATTCATCCATCGTACTCCTCTTTAGATTCCTGCCACGTTTCTCCTCCCCCTGACATCATTTTCTCTCACTTTATACATCTTCACTACCTGATCTCATCCTGTCTCCATTTCTCTACACCTACTCCTTTTATCTATTACTTTGCTTTCCACCCCCTACCTCTCATTCTTTCATCTCTTCCCCCTTCCCCTCTCCACTTCTCACCTGTCAGCCTCTTCTTCAGGTTGGCCATTTCTTCGGGCTTATCAAAGTTGTTCTTCATCTGTACCAGAACGTCCATATTCTCAATCACCATTTTCTGACAGGAGATAGGGAAGTAAAAAAAAAAAAAAAAAAAAAGACAGTGATACAGCCACCTTCGTGTGGGAGTCCTAATGGAGGGAGGTCATAACTGTGATAGATCTGCTGGCAGTACATGAAGAGTAGCTACAGTCAAATGTGTTAAAGCTTGGAGCATGACACAGTGCAGCAGAACAAACTGGCTTCTTGTGGATCAGATGTTATGAAAGACAAGATCACTTTGAAGCACAACATCTCACGTTACAGAAAATCACTTCTAAATGAGTAAATCTATGTAGTCTATTTATTTATCTTTAATGGAAGACTTACAGTTCATTTGTTACTGCTATGTTAACACACAGACTATACTTTTTAAATATTTGTTCCAAACTTTGTTAAGACCTAGACCTGAAACAATCTAGCTACAGCTAACAACAAAAGAGCTAACCACACAAAGTGCTAGGAAGCTTGTTTGAAATAAATGGCTAACCTTTGCTAAAAAAAAAATCACCTCTTACGGTTACCTGTCAATGAAAACTATTCATGTTTAGGATATGTTATCATAACACAGTTTGTTATTCCACATTAAAGCAAGCTCCAATCTTGACAGAGAAAAAAACCTTGTTAAACTCAAAGCTAATAGCAAACTAGCTTTGTGGCTACATCAGGCTACTGGCACACATCCAATATTGTGTGGTTAAGCTGTTTTAACTGTTAAATGTATGTGCATTGAATTTAAATTAAATTACATTTTAATATTCTATTTGTTGTTATGACAATATAAAATTGTAGCACAGCTCATTATGCCTTGTTTCCTGTCATCCTTTGTGTTTGACTGAACGACTGGTTTGTTAACCTTTTTTTTCAAATGAAATTTCATCCTCTTGTTCGAGTTGTTAATGACAGTTTTTATATTTATATCATTTTGTGTAGCTTATCTTGTAGCTTTTCTTTAGTTGAATCATAACTGAGGAGACTGACGCATTTCACGACACCAGTTATATTTTGACAGTTTAAGGAGATGCTGTGTTCCTTGTATTGAATGTCAGTTCAAAGTTGTCACACTACCCCCTCGACCTAGAGACTTTTCTTTGTGTGAAAGTGAACAATAAAAATTGATATGCTGCCAGTTGTGATTGATTATGCAATTATCCCTTGCACGTCTTTCACATAGAGGGCCTTACAGTTTTTAAAGGCATATTGAAGCTGCCAATTTTTATATCTGATGTTCATGTGGGTTACATGGCCATTATTTCTAAAGGGGTTAAAGAAAATCATTGCATAACATGAAGGCATTACAACTTTTTATTTTCTTTATTCAGGGTCAGAAAGTCTTCCAGCTGCAGACAAGTAGGCTAAAATCCATTGTTTTATACATTTAACTTGGTGATTCAGCCGACCACTGCTCAAACCCAATCCTTAAAATACAGAAGATTTAAGAAAATAGATTTGATCTTACTGTACCTTTAGTTCGCTGACTTGAGAGGTGATGTGCCAAATCAGGTTATCACTCAGAAACTTCATTCCATATGCACCAATCAGCTCTGCCAGGGCTTTTAACTCTGTTCAGAAGATGACATGAATGATGACCATGAAGCCAAAAAAGATTTTGATCTCAAACAGCTGAACATGTTTACAAAAATGCACAAAAGGACCAGGTAAAAATTAAGATGTTTTTCTTGCTTGTAGTGAGGATTTTTGACATGAATCAAATAAGAGGTCTGGTTCTCTGCCAATGACAAAAACAACAAAGGACACAGATCCGATCTGATTCCTGAGAGTAGCTGAATCAGTGGGAGAGAGACAACTGCAGCTATTAGACCTTTCACTCAGCTCAACATCTCTGCCTGAATGATGATGGATAAGGACGTGTGTGGTTAAAATTGGAGGTGGTTAATGGATGGGCGAGTGAGTCACTGTGAGGCAGGCAGATACCTCACTGCGGAGTAAATATAGACAAAGATGATGACATTGTGAGGGGGGCGTCTATTGAAGTGCAGTGGACTCTTGGGTACCATGTGTGTGTGGAGTGAAGTAAATATAGCCGTAATACAGTCATAGGGAGGTCCACTGCTCCTATAGTGTGGAGGCTGCACGGAGGAGAGATATGTGATGCTGGAATTATAATGAGGTATGGAGGGAAATGCTGGGGAGATGATAAGCAATACTGAGCTTTACATTTGCCAGGCAGAGTCAGAGTATGACAGGCAGTGTGAATGAGAGCATCACACACATCGCAACAATAACAGGCTTCACATCCTCATGAGCAACAGTTCTCCCTCTGCGTGTGTGGTGTCACAGTGAGAGGTATCTGCAAGTAGTGCCTTCAGGGAGCCGTCTCGTAAATCTTTCAGCCCTTTATCATAGAACCTTTAATCGTTCAGAGATACATTTTGATTCTGTCAAGTATGATAACTTTTGTCTGCAAAAAAGTCAAAATGGAGGAACACATGCAGTAGCTCTCTCTTTAAGGCCTTCTTCCACCTGTCATGCAGACTTTCTCATAGAAGAAGACTAACATCAAATTTTTCATACCTTGACAAACATTCTTCATACTTTTTGGGAGTTTAAATACATAAATTTAGTGTGCAATGTTTATTGTAAATCCCTTTAAAAGTGAGAGTTGTTGCTATGGCTGTGGTTGCTATGGCTAGGATATATTTGAACTGAGTTTACATAAGATGCAACATGCAATGAAAGCTTTGTGTTATTAGTCTTGCAATTCTTTTTTTTGTATTACACTAAGTCAATTACATCAAGATGTGCAAAAAAGCAGCACGTCTAACTTTGCTATTAAAGATGTGAGCATTCATCCAGATGTAATCAAAAAATCTACCTCGAGGTTCATATTGACTAATGAAACATTTCAAATCAAATTTCTGTGATTAAGCACTGGGGCCAACCTGATATATCAGAAAACTCCTCCGCTCTAAAATGCGGGTCGTTGTCAGTCGTCTGGTTGACGAAGCAGTGCATCGTGGGACAGTGAACGATGAGGCAGTTACTGGCCTGGCGCAGGAGGCTCTCCAGGAACCTGAGAGTGAGAAAAGCAAAATCTTCAGACTTCAAACAACTTACTTTCTACAAAAAATAAAGACAGGAAATGAGGCAGACGGAGAGAAACCACAAAGACGTACTTATGGTTGCTAGCTACATGTTGCTTCCAGTACTTTTCTTTGCATGATTGCAACATTACAAATGTCAAAGATTCACTATCCAGTTGGATAAATTTGTTCTACATGGACACCTTTACACAGTTAATACTTTGTATAACACGCACACACCAGTTTGTGTAGAGGGTGGTGATGGTCTGTCCTCCTCTAGGGTCCAGGGGCTGCGTCTGCTGCAGAAGCACATTCCTCATCAGCCGGGTGACGTCCACGTTGATGTAGCTGGAGAGGCTTTGCAGGCTGGCCGTGTAGGCTCTAAGCCCCGCCAGGAGGTCTGAGGGACGGGCTATCTCCTGGGTGGCCTGGTTGTAATTTGCCATTCTCACGATGATCCTGGAGAAACATGTTTAACCAACGTCACTTATCACCAAGTCAGAGTATAATTAAGAGCGGACAGATGGGACCTTAAAACAGATTAAACGAGCCATGGAGGCATGGAACAGTACGCTCATTATAGGTCAGCACAATCACTCCTGTAAGGTTCACTGCAATCTTATTTATGTTTTCAATTAAAACTTTCTCTTTGCCTCTCAGAGTGAACTGAATTTACAATTTTTCACCTTGCTTGGACCTATCCCTGTTAGCATGCTGCTACTCAAGGGTGACAGGGGAGATAAGCATCAGCTAAGACAGGGAGATGAAGCAGAGCACACAGAAACACTGGGTTGCCCTGGTACCAATCCCCTAATCTAAATAACCATAGGCACTAAAACAGAACTAGAGAGTGACATGATGGATGTATTTTCAGATTTTTAAGGGGGTGCAACACAGTCTGACCTACAGGATAGAAAAGCAGGTTTCATAATAGTGATGGAGGAGACAATTTATAAAGAGAAAAGCTCCAAATGATTGACCACTGTGCACCAAAGTGGGAATAAGGGAGAAAATGAAGTTTGAAGTGTTTCCCATTCCTCTAAACCATCCTGGTCACAGTGTTTAACATTTTTATAGCCTCTCTTCAGTGTGGATGTCAGCCACAAGTATTAAGTCAATGAGTTTGGATGTAGACTCCACCATTTAAAAACAGGGACATGATGCCATTGCATTACTAAAATGAGAGACAATTATACAGCTCATTTACACACTGGCAGAGGGAAACATTTTGAATGAACAGCATGCCCCTAAAATATGAAAGTGGGTGTTTATGTCTTTCTCCATGACTGTAAATTTGAATAAAAAATGCTGAAGTAAGGTGTAGAGCAATCCAAACACTTTATCTTTATTTATGTCTCCTGTGAGGAGTTTTTATCTGGTAATGAAAAAGACTAAAATGAATGCTGATGTCTCTTTAAGACCTACAAAACAAATGAGCCCATTAAAGAAGAGATGATGTTATTAAAAATGTCTATTAATGCTGCCATGGGGTAAGTGTCAGATGAGGATGTTAAGAACACCCTGAAAGACTCAAAGGGTGTGATACATTTGGCTGTTTAAAAAGGGAAGGATGAGATTATTTGTCAGAAAACATTACTTATACATGCATAAGACAAAATGAGTCCACGGGGGAGGGCGCCAAAATTGAGACAAACCAAAAGTTCCTCACAGAACATTAACTTTAGTTTTTTGCTTTTATATGTTTATATTCATTCATTCTATATATTTTTGAAATATTCTATTTAATTCTGACTGCCTCCTTTACATTCCTCAATGTTTCTATCATCCTTCTGCCTTCTCTCTGCTTTGTTTTTACATATTTTGCTGTTTACATTGAACATAATGTCTTGCATCATCTGCATTCTGTATTTGTGTTTCTTTCTTAATATCCTGTTTTCATTTTTTTTGTAAAAGCACTTCATAAATTAGCCTTTACATATGCAATATGAAAAATATTAATATGAATTGCACAGATTCTAGTGTTTAAAGATATCTTAGAAAAAAACTTCAAGATATCATCTTACGGAATTCTTTGAAACTTTTAGAACCACTACATCACCAACATTTATTTAAACAACTATGACACTCCCGTCCCACATTCAGCGTACTCAGAGAGGCGTGTCTCCAGATGAGAAATGAGGAACTCTGTGGGAACGACGATGTGGTCAAAGACGACAAAGTCAGTGCAGAGGCTGTAGGTGGAGCACAGCTCGGTCAGCATCATGTGCATCTTGTCCATACTAAGAGAAAGAGAGGAAGGGAGAGAGAAGGGGAGAATGCAAGTTAAGACACATTTTATTGACAATGACTGTAGTATGTGAGTGCTTTTCTCACACAGATAAGGTAATGAATGTGTTTGAGGATTATATAAATAGGCAGTAGGGAGGTAAACTGAGCGGAGGATAGAGGCAGAATTACAAGTCTTTAGATTTAATTAGAGAAATGTAGCTCTCCAAATAATAAGGTAAAAACAATAAAAATGCCAATATTTAATGTGCTGCCAGTAGAAGAGTTTATTTTTAATACACTGAGGCGTTTTGTTTCTTATTTTTAATAGCTTGATTCAGTACCTGTCAGCCGTGACTGACACAACTTGAATGGTAATAAAGTTCAGAAGAAATAATGGCCTGTAGGCGAGAGGATTTAATCCTGTCTTCCTGGTGTCTTAAGGACAGAAATGTGTCACGAGTTAAAGGAAGTCATTTCGAAGTGTCAGTAGACGCAAAAGTACTTCCACCCACATGACCTGCATTGACCTTACTCCCTCCTTTGCAAATCAGACCTATAAACTGTGCAATGTTTATTTATTTGCCCTTTGATCTGAAGAAGTGCTAGTTGTTAACTCTGCACATCTCCAGAGTCAGGGATGTATTTATCACACTTACTTTTCTAAACTTCTGCCAGGTTTGTGTACTTAGTGAAGGATCAAACACAGTGAGATAAGTTGAGAAAGGATCGCTATGATCAGGGCAACAAAAAGAAAATCTGACTTGGTGGCGATGGTCCGATCTTTCCTCAGGCTCTCAGCGCCTGGCTTCTCTTTCTGGACTTCTCCTTTCTTTGGCATCGGCTTCTTCTGCTTCCTGTGGCGAGCTGCGCTGATGCTCTCAGCACAGTGTTTGGGCATCAACTAAAGGGATGGAGTGGAAAGAGAGATGGATGCAGAGAAGGAGAGAGGAAAGTATTAGGAAAAAAGAGAGAGGGAGAAAGAATGCAGCCAAGTAGATATTGATTAACATGCCCAATGTAAACAGCTTCATCATATTTTCCTCAGGGGGATTAGAGAAATAACAGCACGTTAATCAAGTCCAGAGTTTTAGCTTTGTCTTATCTTTTTATTCAAAGTCTCAAATATGTCCCCCGCCTGAAGCTAAATGCCCCGCTGCCAAATTGTGACGACTGAGATTATATTTAGATGTGTAGTTTGGCAGAATCAATCCTGGCTAGATAATGAAGTTTTTTTTTCAGTACTGAAAATAGTTTCAGACTTCACCTGGTCATTGAGGTTGCACTGCTCAGCACAAATCTCCAACACAACACTGCTGGTCAGCTTGGCTATCTGCTCCAAGAAGGTCACACACAGACGCAGACTCCTCTTCTCCATTGCTCCTATCTGCACACATACGCACACACACACACACACACACACACACACACACACACACACACACACGTGAGTGAACTTTAAAACAAGCAGATATAACTTTACTTATTCTTACTTTCCTGTTATTAAAAAGCAAATACAGCAAAATTGCAGTATCTCAGAGTAAAAAAAATGAGAAAATGGTCATCAATTGAAAAAAAATCCAGTATCTTTTCCTATCATAATGCAGTGTTACAATTAAAACTTGGCACTAAGTGTAACCGGTGTATTCATTGATTTTGATGATGACAGTAAAAGCCTGGTCAGCAAATAACTGAACACTGACCTCTTCTGGGCACAGAGGGTGTCCACAAAGGCTAAAGTGAGAACAGGCGATAGGGAACGCCATGAGGTAACGCTTCATGGACACCAACTCGCTGCTCTGGATGAACATCTTCTCGAAGACTCGAGGGTAGAAGCTAATAAAGGAAACATAAAAAGAAACACCCTTATATAAGGATAGTAGAGGAGAGGAGAGGAGAGGAGAGGAAAGGAGGAGGAGAGGAGAGGAGAGGAGAGGAGAGGAGAGGAGAGGAGAGGAGAGGAGAGGAGAATCTGACCAGAGTATGGACATCTCAGATGTCTCTTGCAGAAGTTCCTCCACACTGTCCACCATCCTGGTGTGAAACTGGATCACGTTCATCACCTTTGCTAAGTCAGGGTAGTCCTTTAATGGCAGAGGAGCCTTGTTCACACTTGCGTATGCCTTAAACAGAAGACAGATAAACTGTCAAGGTTACATCCATTCAGTGTCTAAAATTATAAATGAAAACACTGCAGTTTTCTGTTTGGAGCATGAAACTCTACTCACCTGCAATCTCAACCAGTCCAGTCTAAGTCCTCTGAAGTCAAACTCTTCTTTGTTTTCCACTGCAGGGGAAAATTCAGAGCATTATAATTCAAACTGCATATTTCATGGGGCATTTGAAGTAGAGGTTATTTGGAGTGTGTTCAGTTTTAGATAATCTGCCATATCTTGTTGAGATTACCCTGTTTGATTGACAGAGCGGACAGCGTGGAGACAAATGAAGTCATCAGGACTGATTCTTCTTCTGGACAAACATACATGTTCTGGAGAGGAGAAATAAAGGTTTCATGATTTATGTTACAAATACAGTACTGCATGTATTAATAATTGTACAGAAATGTTATTATTCACCTTCATTTCTGCACATAATTGAGTGCTGCATTGTGAGTGTGCATTTGTGTATGGGCCTGTGTGTTCTCTAGCAGCAGCAGGACAGGGACCATAAGACCTGCATTGGTGCAATGTCATTTTCTAAATTTCTTTCAATTTTTTGTAGGATATCTGCATGTGACTCTGTGACTCCATGTGATGCACAAAGACTCCCAAAGATATACTAATTTATTTGCTTTACAACGTGCACCTGAAGAAGAGCCTTTATATATAACAAATAAATAAGGATATCTTTGGGAGTCCATAGTGTTGCGAGTGTGCATCATATCTAGTGGGGATTTTTACGACTCAGCACCTGAATTAGTGATGTGCGAGTGTGAGCTGACTTTTTCTAGATATCTGCACGTACCTGAATGGTGTCATTGAGAACCAGGGCATCAAACTGTGACAGGTATTGGACGTGGTAGCGTTGAACTACAAGGTAATAGTTTTTCATCAGACCTCTGAGCTTCTCCATGTAGAACAGCAGCTCTGCCATTTGACTGGAAGAACAGACAGAACAAACCAACACCAATGTCTGAAAAAAGCCAATGCAAATCTTTTCTAAAGGACAGTTATATCTCATAGATGCTGCTGGAGTTGCAGTGGTGGAGAACTTTTTAGCTGCCAGATTTGTGCGACCTACTTGTCAATGTAATCCTCTGGCGTTTTTATCTTTGGCATATTCTCAGAGTGTCTGACGAGCCACAGGACCTCGTCACGGGAAAACGACAGAGCCATGAAGACAAACAGGGCCTGTGGGATTCGATTGTCACACAGAACAGAGAAGAAAGAGGAATGTTAGGAAGGAGTCGGAGCTAAGATTGGTAAAAGTCATGATGAAATGAGAGGTCATTCAAAGGAATTCTCCCCTGCTGTCCAAATACAATCAAGAGTCCAATATGTGGGCAGGACGAAGCCACATCAGAAACACAGTTTTGTTTATAAGTCACATGACCACAAATTCATTATGCACCTAGAACTTGCAGTAATAGAATGATTTAAATTCCTCAAATGCTGGTAGCTAATTCCTGTGCTTATACCTTTGGTCCCAGAAGTCCAGGTTCATCCTCCAGAACTTTGAATAATTCCTTCAGCGCTCCTCTCAGAAACTGCCTCCGCTCTCGGTGCAGAGCTCCTCTGGTAATAATGCAGGAAAAGGTCAGGGGGTTTGTGAGATTCACAGCTCATATTGAGAATACTGAAGTGATGGAAAAACGTGTCAGTTTTGACCAGTCTCACCCGTTGACTATAACGTGCTCACGGCATTCCTTGATGTCTGCAACTCTCTTGCTATATCTGATAAAAATGAAGGAAAACATTGATAACCAAATGTGATAATCAACTGATTAAGAATAATGATAATTAAAGCATTTTTTAAATTTAATCCAATTATTTATCATTTTTGTCTTTGCTTTACTTTTACTGGCTTTTTGCATGAATTTCATTATGCTATTTTCTTTTCTTCTCCTGTAATTTTAGGATACACATGTCACAAACTCATGCTCCCATGATTATTATTTTTTTTTGTAATTTAGAAATGAATCAGGGATAGTCTAACGTTATTTTATTTCAACAGTCCTTTAAAGTGGGTCAGGCTTAAAGCTACTTATCTAGCAGTAGACGCTACCTTAAATAAATCTGTTAAAGTTTTGATCTGGACTGTAGATGTATTAAAAATGTTCAACATTATAAATAAAACAGGTCAGAATTTGACGTCACAAGGGGCGGGGCTTGATGATTTACAGCACTAAGGCCCCTGCTGCTGTTTTTTTTTTTGTATTAATTGTTTGAAAGAAATGTTCTTTATTACAAAAATCCAAAGATATGATTACTTTTCTGTTCAGTTGGATGAATGGATATTTTTTACTTCAAGTATTTGTGTAGTAATCTGATATAATAATCCCAGCTAAAACTCATTCCTATATGTAATGTATCTATATCTAAGTATCAGGCAGTTAAGAATGCAGATAAATGCCCAGCACAGAGCTTCCTTTCCAGAATTAATGAGCAATCACAGAGACCAGACGAGAGGTCCTCAACAGTTCACGACACTTTAATTAAAGAGAAATGAGGATGGCATTTTAAACTCAGTTCTCCTTTACTAACCGTCTGAAACAAGAGGGCGCTTTATCTTGCACTCTTGGTCTGTTATCTGCCTCTTTAAATTTGTATTCGTCACCTAAAACTATTTCTAACACTCGACGGTGCATTAAGAGAACACTGTAGCAGCGCGGCTTACATACCCTTTGAAGCTGTCGAAGAGCTCCTCAGAGACTTTGTGTATGTTAAGTACTTCATCTCTGGTGAGGGTGAGGAAGAGGCCGCTCCGCAGAGCCATCTTCCAAAGTTCCTGGGATGCCTGGTTTGTATTCAGGCTGGTGTGACACAACAAGAAGCCAACTAAAGGGAGCACAGGCAGCTGCATTTAGGGTACAGTGTTTGGATGTGGTTTCTCATAGCTGCATGTGTTTAAAAAGTGACTGAAAGAATCTTTGAATGTTCAGAGATTGTGATTAAGGGCATCAAAAGTCAAAGTTTTTAAATAAATGACATGGGCAAAACCACAAATGTAACTATAAGTATATTTAAATGTTAGATTAACTGATATTCAATGTAAACATCTAAGTGAAGTTAGACAGCACAGTGCTCCTTTAAGTCCAATATACATTTATAAACATCTTTTACTGAAATACCTCTTAAGAAAGATCACGTTCAACGTAGAACTATCCTTTTTATATTGTTATAGTCTGTTCTTTTGCACTTCCTTACATGTCATTTCAAATAGTCAGAAACTTAAACTGATGCCAAACCGATTTTCCCGAATTTCCCCTCTGGGGATCAATAAAGTACTATCCTATTTGAAATATTCTAGTATAAGTGCTTAGTTTTATGATCATTTATTGGGTGAATTTATGGACTAAGTTAAATGTGTAACTTACTAACGATCCAGCGCTCCATCACCTCCATCGACAGGTATTCACAAGCCATCTGTGGTAACAATAAAGCGAATTAATTGACCAAAAAAAAACATCTACAGTACAGCTCTATATTTGCATGTATGGAGCTATGATTAAGTGAAATATTGACGCAAATAAAATGCTATATTCTTCTTGTTGTTGGTCATAAACAATTTTGAGAGCTAGACCTTCAACTGAAGCCTTCTAAATGAGATTTTATCTGTTCAAATGTTTACTTTTCCACCTAAAAATTAGATTGTATCTGTTACATATAATAGCTAAAGCTATTAACCTTTTGTTGGTTTTATATGAAGAAATCTCAGGAAACAGGGTGGTAACATAATTTCATGAGTAACAGTCATTTTTAAGACAGCAGCGAGGATAGCAGAGGACTGAACTGTGCAAAATGGAAGAATGACAGAGAAAAATGCTCAAGGAGGAGTATTAGGTCACAGTAAACCGTTGTCTTACTGTAATGATAGCTCTATGATGGAAGGAGAGGAAACGTGTTACTAAAGTGGACTATCTGTGACCTCCAAGACAACACATTTACTGCTACTGCCTCTTTTAACTGTGACAACTTGTGCCTGACATCACTAGAAAACCATGTACACCCCCTTCCTCGCTCTCTTTCTCCCCCTGTCAGAGATAAATACAGGAGGAGAGGTGATGGAGTTTGGACTCTCACAGTGTCGCAGCAGGTCGGGTCCAGCATGGCAGCTGGAGCACTCAGCAAGCTGAGGAGCTGGGCGCTCCGCCACTGCTCTGCTGGCAGGTTCCTGCGTGGGTACACCATCCTCAGAGACAGCAACGCCGCCGTCACAGACTTGGAGAGGGAGGGAGGAGGGAAAATGTGGGTGAGGAAGACGGAGACGGGCAGAGATAGAGAAGAGGCAAAATAAAATTAATGGACAAAGAAGGAATATTGTAGTACATTATTGAAAAACATTCCAAAGCTCAAAAGCTGTGATTTAATCATTATCATTTGCTTTTGGGTGTGTCATTGTTTATTAAATCTTCCACACAATGGGGGAACTCAGATGCACATCCTCTTACATTTGTGTACTTGTGTCTGAGCTTTGTTTCATGGTTAGACTGCACACATTAAGGGAAGTCTAATCCTGTAGTTCAACAGATCATAATTTAATTTTAGAAAATCATGTGCTAATGGTTTAATGGCTGAATGGAGAACACCCTGCAGCCAGGTTCTAAAAAGAATGCAGAAAGCTGCTATTAAAGAATAGAGTACAAATTAATGATGTTTTTCAGCAAACGCTAATGGATTTTATATTTACATTTGCATACAGTAAATGATGTTGAATGAATTCCAAGATGTTATGGCCAAAAATATAGCCTATTGTATTTATTCAGTGTAAGACAGACGACATTCAGACTCACAGCACAGAAAACATCTTATTACTAACAATCTAACTTCGATGGTAAACTAGGGTTGTAAAAATGTATTCCTTTTTCCCATTTCTCAACCAAAATGTTGAAGTGTATTTGTGCATCGCAGACAGTGTGCAGGAGTACGTCTGAATTTTTAAAAAAAATTAAAAACAAGACTATAGCCAAGATTTGGTGCCTAGGACTTTTTTATTTGTTGCCATGGTATCTAAACAGGTGTCAACATCATTTGATTTTGAACTACTATCATATCAATGTTTAAAATTCTGGTAACACCACGTCTCTATTGGGACATCGTCCACATTATAAATTAAGTAACATCTTGACTGGTAATGTGATTTTGTCCTTAGTGCATAAAAACACACAGAGCTTACCCGAGTGTGAGGACCAAACTCCTCAGTGAGCTTCTTCAATGGATGCTCGTACTCCACAAACATCTGGCCGAGCCGTGGGTAGGAGGGGTCGCTGCAGGAATCATTACAGCACACAATTAATCAATGCATGTTGTTATGTCTTGGATTATTTGCAGGTTTTTTTAAGACTGTAATGGTTATGGTTTCTATAAATAAAATACACTACTGGGCGACTGAATTGCTGCGACCACTTCCTCTCAAGGGGCTAGCGGTGTGTGCGATTCAAATGTGACATTAAAATGCATGCGTTTGTGCTCCTAGCTCAAGTCTCAATGGAGATAAGTATACTGCATTATTTGCATTGTATAAATAGATATCATGCAAAGCAGGAGGACTCAATATGTCAGAATGCCACTTAGGACTCTGAAAAGGTTAGTGCTGAGCAGCTGATGTCTGTGTTAATTAAAATACTAACCAGTTATTAGGCTAATAAGATGGAATGTCTCAGACTTGATTTGATTACAGGACCTACATGAAGTTGTTGTATCTGCACTCAGCAAATACAGACGTTTATACAACCCTGTTATTGATTAGCACATCCAACTACTAAATACAATTGTCCTCCGTCTATGACATCACCTCAGCATCCATACAACAGTTTCATGTTTTCTAACCTGCTCCCATTGGTCATTTCATGGGCACAGTTAAACATGCCCACCAGCGCCTTCTTATCATCGATGCGAGAGAGCGTGATGATGACAGACGTGTAGGTGGTGATCAGATCCAAGTAGTTCTTGGTGAAGTCAAAGTTGATCAACTGAAAAGAAAATTGAAGTGTAGTGAGTGTCTCTAGATTTACTGTAATGGCACTCGGAAATTATCTCAGTCTGACACAGATACTGAAGATATTTGAGCATTTATGGATATAAAAGAAAGACACGATTATTGAAGGAATGGATCTATTTGTTCTCTATCTGTTTTAGTTTAAAATAATCCGTTTTTGATATTTTTCAAGAAGGGTATTTGGGTTGGAAAAAAACCCACACATTTGTATGGTCTATACTGTAGCATGTGCCAGCATACACATCTATAATGGTCTGCTTAGGTGTGTTTATATGAAGCACACACACCCTGCAGGCTTGTTAAGATGCTGATTGAAAGTTGTAGGTTCCTTTTTAAAAGTGAACTATAGTTTAACATGCATGTTTGAAGTGCATTGATACTAATTTTCTGGAAAAAAAAGAATTAAGAGAGTGATTGTAACAGTTTCATTTTTCTATCTTTCCCCGCACCTGTAAACCTGTCTCCACTGGAATCCATTAACTTGTTTAACTCTGTCTTAGTTGAAATTCTTCACAGCTCTTTTCCCTCAACAAGCATGCTAGCCTTTAAGCACACAGGCTTACACAGAAAATGGTAGATTTAAGGTAAAATAACACTTTAATATTATTTGTATGAGAATAAATTATTGTGTAAATCATTTAAAGGCTCTCAAAGGATGCAACATGTATGTAATAATGACTGCAATAATAATCATCCAAAGACTGTAAAGACTCTCTCTATATGGCCTCAAAAGGATCTACAGTTATATTTGTGAGATGCTTTAAACTGGATGAGAATGATCTAGATTTGGGAATCCACTTATTTGTAATGCAGCTCACTTTTGCTCTTCTCCTCTTTTTGTTAAAGGTAAAACTGGATAGGATCAACCTGATCCAGATTCAGACTTTTAAGTATTACCAAATCCAAGTTATTATTCGTTTATTTAACAGGGACACATGCAGTTAACATTGCTTCATATGTTAAGTACAAAGTAGATGCCATGCAAAAAGGTTTCTAGCCTTGGCTAATTTGCAACCCCCATCCCTGGTTAGGCTTTTAGGATTAAAACTGAATTATTAGACGAAAAGAAAATACAGAAAGTGCTCTGCCAAAATACACACAAACAATCTCTTTGATATAACAGTATTCTGTGTAATAATAAATAATAAATTGTGAAGACTAACCTCTGATATGATCAAGAAAATCCTGATTTTTTTTATTTTATTGAAGTGATCCCAATCCTTCTCTAACGTCATGAACAACACAAACTAAAGTTGTTGTTTTTTTTTTTACTTTTTACTTTTTTTTTTTTCAAAAAACCTGATTCAAGACTGGATACTATCCGATAGCTGTAGCTCTATTCCAATCAGTTTAGTTTTGAACAAACAGGCACAGATGTTGTGTATGTTTGACTGCTACATCACAGTTAATACTCACAATATCAAAGAAACACTGGCAGGCGTCTATCGTGTTCAGCAACTCATAAACGTGATCCTGAATGAAGGAGAAACAAAGAACTAGATAAGAAAACAGACAAAGACCAAATCAAAATACATGAAATTATGTTTATCCCTAAATGTCGTTCATCACCAACATCATCATCATCATAATTTTCCTAATTTTCATCTCTTCCTGTAGCTTTAGAATCTTTGTGCATTTGCATATTTATATCCCATCAGGATTGAGGTCTTTTCAATTTTACAAATACAGATGAATCACCGGCCTTGTTAAGAACTCCATCACAGAAAATATGCAAAAGTGAAGGGAGAGGCAACAAACTGCATCAAACCACAGTGAAAAAAATCCAGAAGAAGTAAAGTAGATTATTTCTCTCTATATCAGGATAAACCACTCTATATGTAAATGGCCTCAGTAAATGAAAACGCCTAAAATAATACCAGTGCAGAAGGAAACATAAAGACAGACAGTGAGGGAGAATCGCAAACATCATCACAGTCCGCTAATATCAGATTTGTTGTTTAATGTTGGAAGAAAAACAATTTTTTCATTCTTTTGTATTCTTCTTTAATCGTAAATGTGTATTTGTTATTTATTACTTCTGCATCTTTCTCTATGGCATTGATTTTGAACCTTTTGTAATGCAGTGTCAAAATGTGAATCTTGAATATTGAACTTGAGGAGAAATAAATAAAGAGCTGAGAGAAACAATCACCCTGAACTCGATGACATCCAAGAAAGAGTCGTAGTAGCTCGATGTGGCGGCCAACACTTCTGATTTCTGTCGCTGTATGCTGGTCAGATTTTGCTGCAAGAAAACAATCAAGAAGACTTTTCATTTCTACTCAAGTTATGTGTCACACTGTGTGAAAGGTCGAATATCCCCTGAATTATTGTCCTTGTGGGGAAGTTTATTAGCTTCACCTGCTACTTGATAAAACCGTCAGTCATAGGAAAATATCAAAATAATAAAATAAAAGATCATTTTAGGCCCAATAACAGATCCTTTATCATACAGCAAATATCCTGCAATATAACAGTTTTTGTTGTGTATAAAGGACCTTTTTTGATTGCTTATACTCACGATGTTTCCTCTGAAGTCAATGTTGGGGAATTTCTTGTTGATGTATTTAATGGCCGGCTCTGTGGCTTTCTCTGTGAGGAGGGGGGGACGCGTTTTGGGGTCTGCACAGGTCTGTAACACAAGGTAGGAAATTATAAAGCTGTGAAGATGAGATTTTGTCAGTTTAGGCAGCTTAATCCATGATATTTAATACATTTTAAGCTGACAGCATGCTCTGTGGGTTGTCTTGATGGGATTTAATTGTCATTTTTTTTTCTTTGAGATTCTGAGTGGCATCCAGCCCATGGTGAGAAAACAAGCCTGTCTGAAGAAAGTCATTCTGTCCTCAGAGTAGCTGGGGAAATTGTGGGCAGAGTGAGTATTAATGTTTTCTCCAGCTCCCTCAACACCCACCCTCAGGGTGACCTTGAGCAGGATAGTTAACACGGAGAAGCTCCTGCGGGGCAGTTTACAGGCTGACAGCAGAAAACTGTGCTGCAGCTCCTAACTGTCAAATCTGACTGCATAAATAAAAAATGTAGCCATGCACAGATGCACAAATCTTCACTGGGCAGGGTTTTCATAAAGGATATTTACTTCTCCTACATAAAATAAGTTCATAAACATGTCCACATATGAACAAAGCATATGTATTCAACATATGTATCTCAAAAGTAGATTTTGCACCATCGCTTTAGAGTCAGCATGAGAGTTGTGTGGTCGCCGTCTTTCTCTCTTTATTTTCTTCATTAATGTATTTGTGATGTTCAACTTTACATTGTCATTTATCTTCATTCAAGGTATACAAGAGATACAGGAGAGATCAAAATGACATTTTTCACAGACCAGGTGCTAAGACAGTTGTGTAAATAAAGAATAGACAAACAAAACAACAACACAAGAAAAAAAAAACATGACTGGAAGGTGCAGTGCATGGTGATGATTTTATAACGGTTGTGGAATAAAGATATTATTTGAGTCTGAATACAGTATGTGATGTAAATATGCATTGTCTCTAAAATACTGCACGGTGTGAGTAAACTGGAAACTGAAGAAGTGAGACAAAGTTAGGATGATAGACTGTTAGAAGTATCAGTGAAGGGAGGTCCTTTGAAGTGTCCACTGAAAACAATAAGTAGGTAAATAATGAACAGGTGGTTAAATACAACTAACTTTTTTATGAAGAATGTGTCACGTCTTGCATGGCACATCCAAAAATGTGTGAGTTGTCAAATCAAACATAAATCATACCCCCCCACCTGTCAGGTCATTACAGTGCCCATCTCTGTTTGTTTCGATTCTTCATGCGTGAGTCTAAAAACATTCTGTTTAGAATAACGGAAATTTGAGTTGACTGACAGCTCAGACTTACTTCCTGTTTGCACTTCCTCTTTGGTAAAAGAAGCTTTGTTGCAGCTGGAGGACAGTGCTGCAGACTGTGCTAAGGCCTGTGTACACTAACACAAACTTTGTAAACAAAACACAGTTTTATCTATCATTATTCAATCTCTGCAGTTTGTAATAGCTCCTGGAGAGTCTCTTGATTTAATAGCCAGTATTACTAGTTTATTATTGGTCCTTTGTATTCTGCAGTATAAGACTCTATAGTGTACGTTATACTGTATTGCATTAAAGGTCAAGTATTTTGACACGCTTGGCTAATTAAATTAATTATTTATTGAATTAGACATTCAATAATAATAATAAGACATTCGATCTCTTCTTTCCTTTAAAAGAAGCTTTCGGAATCTTAAAATAGAAATGATTGCCGAACATTTTAAATATAGTTCAGTATTACTTTACTTTAGAGAACGTAATAACCCAGTATACATTTTTAAAATGCTTAAATGTATCTTTATAAAGTGGAATAAGTGTATTTAGGTTCAAGACATTTTGAGACAATTTCCCAAGCGTATGAGATGACGGCCAAGTTCCTTATTTATAGTTTCTGTTAACACAATTTTCTCCCTCACCTTCTTAATGTAGTTCATGCGTATGAGCACCCCGTTCCCCCTCTCATTGAGGATGGAGAGTTTTTCAGCGAGCTTCTGTTGGTAGTCCATGACTTTGTGGCACCTGTACCTCCACTCGTGCCTTGGCCTCCTGGTCTTGTGTAGCTGTTGAACCCTCCGAAACAAGTGCACACAGAGCCTCACCCTGACACCAAGTCACATGGGGCCCATGGTGGAGGTGGAGCCATGACTTCAATCGGGCTGAGTTGTTAAAATATCACAATTTCTATTTACTTTTTAGTTATGGAACAAATTAATTGATGAAAAAATAAAATGTAAAAAAAACTGTGTGTGTGCGGGGGTGGGGGGGGGGGGGGGGATGTTGATGTCCAAAATTGAAGGGGAAAAATCTGAAAAAATACATTTAATAGTTTTCCTTTTAAAAAAAATATATCTTGAAATACCTTTGTATTTTAGTCCCATTGTACACATTTTAAGTGAAATTATTTTATCATGTCACATTGTGACCTGATTCTACAGAGTAAATAATCAATATGTAATTTTTTCATACTTCCTGTCTGTATATAATATATCAGATCCATTGCTTTGGGAAGCTTTAGCTTCTTTCTTTAGCTCTGAAAGTAAATTATGTTTTTGTTTCTCAAAAGTGAAATGTAACACTTCAACAGAATAGAATAACAAACCAGCAAAGACAAACAGTTGCAGGGAAAAACATTTACACAAGTAAAAAGTGAAAGTCTCTCAATTTCCACAAGATGGCACTGTTTACTAACTGAAACAGATTTTATGTCAAGGACTCTCCACCTGATGTTTTCTTATAGGACAGTAGTTAAAGTGTAGGCTATGATCACACATGTTCAGTTATAAACAGATCTAGCATCTTTACCATTATTTCGAGGTATAAAAAGACTGTAGTGTAAGATTATTTTTTCAATCTGTAATCTGTAGTTTAAATTGTGGCTCCTTATTGGGCATCTAAATGGATTTTATGGAGTTGTCTATTTTACAAGAGTCCAGACTTTTTCTCTGAAATATGGCTCTTAAGAAAAAACATAATTAGAGTGAGTTCTATAAAAATCAGTTAATTTTAAAGTCTTGTTGTTTCGGTTTGAGAACAGCTATTGAAGCTTTTTTGACCTTGAACGAAGCCTGACAGTCACATTACTTTCAGATTAAGGCATTCTCACATGTATATGAACGACTGAGACTAATTTTGTTATGCAAACTAGAAAGGCCCAAAGGTTATTTAGCAACCAAGTGATATTTACTGTTTTCCTGAAGAGCCCCATAACTCCTCCTGGAATTCAGTTACAGGTTTTAGTAAAGTGTAAATAGAAAAAGGGGCAGATTAGGGTACTCTAGAGCTAAGAGAAAGTAATTTTCTTAATGAGAGACACTAAAGCGAACCACAGCGAGCACACTGCAAAGCAGAGACGTGAGTGATGTTAAGTAGACTCGAAGAAATAATCTGTTTAGTATTTCCTCACTGGCAGAAGCTCAGAGAGCGGTAGACTTGTTAACAAGCTGTCTGGGAAAGCAGGCTGGAGGATGTGGATACAGGGGGAGGAGGAGGGCTGAATGGGGGGTAGCAGGGGATGGGGCTTGGTGAACAGGGGGGTGGTAGATCTCTTTACACTCTGTGAACCAAGAGAAAAAAGGAGATCGCTCATTGGGAAACAGAGAGGTGCATGAAACAGTTTGGCCTCCCAACTCATAATTTCAGAAAACCATGACCTTTAAAAGAAGAAGTTGTGTTTGGACTGTTTGCATATGAAACAGATTCAACAAGGAACTCTGACATCACATTTATAGATTGCTGTGAAATATAAAGTGCAAGAAAAAACAAGATTAAAAGTTATGTAAGTCTGTGGTTTGTGTTTGAAGTTTATGCTTTGGTAAATTGAGAGTGGTTTGGGCCTGAAGGAATGACATTAATAAAAGACAACTGTTGCTTCCTGAATTGCTTCAGTTGTTGGTATTGGTGACAGCAACTGAAGCGAGTTGAGTCATGCAATAAGGCTGAAGATGTAACCAACATTTTAAACGTTTCCTCCACTGAATTAAGATTAATATTTCAACTTTTAAGGGCTGGATATTCCACAAAGACTTTACATAAATGACATAAACATGAAAAGACTGATAAATGTGGACACTTTCCTTAGACATATTGACAAAAGCAGTCTGTCAGCAGGGCTGTATAGGAGGAGGTTGTGAAGAGAAAGAGTTTGAGGAAGTGCTCACAGCTCCGGCTGCAGCCCAGATGTTGGAAGAGAGTTGGCAAAACACATGCACCTGTCCAATACATACAATAAGTATAATATAGCTTGTGGTATAGAAGTGTATAAAAGCAAAACTTTTTATTAATCTGTGAGTATTTTTAGATATGTGACTGAAGATGAACTTTTCATCTTTTTAAATTGGAGTTCCTTTCAGTGTCTTACATCTTTTGGAAAATTATTATTGTATCGCTCACTGGTAACACTCTTCATTTGATATTTTTGTGCAGCTGTTTTAATTTTCAAGTCTAAAAATGAACTGCAGACAACCTGCCCAGCACTTATTAGCAAACATTGGGTCAAATTATCCAGACGCACAACCTCTCATACCACTTCTACGCAGATGACACTCAGCTTTATCTACCGGTCAAACCAAACAATCTCGCAGAACTCACCTCTCTTACACAATGCCTTGAAGACATAAAACACTGGATGGCCCATAACTTCCTACAAATAAATGAGTCAAAAACTGAAGCTGTTCTTTTTGCCCCCCCTGACATCATCAAACAGGTCTCCAACAGCTTAGGTCACTTATACAGCCACATTAGGCCCCACGCCAGGAACCTTGGCTTTATCTTCGACTCAGGCTTTACATTTGATTGGCAGGTAAATACAGCTGTCAAATCCAGTTTCTTTCAGCTCCGTACAATTTCCAAGCTAAAACCTATCCTCTCATTCAGTGACTTACAAACAGTAACCCATGAGTTCATTTCATCCCGGCTTGCCAAAAATGCAGCTATGGCAGGTTTTCCATACCTGTAAAATAGAGCATGTTATATGCTTGTGCTCTGTCATATTTTAGTTAAATAAAACTATTCAAATACTGTCAGAATATGTTCCACCCTTACTTCAATTTTTATCCTGACCGAGAGTTTAAAAAAACCTTGTTAGATAAACATTTTGCTGTGCTACTCGCATAACCTTACCCTCAGTTAGCTAGTTTACTAGTAGGCTAATGCTAGAGCTAATGGTAAATTAGCTTGAGCAAAGTAACACAAATAGATTATTCATATATCAACAATCAATTAATTAAAAGAGACAGTACTTACAGCTTGATATCATTCGAGTATTTTGGGGAATACAATGTTGTAATTTTTGCCGATAGAAACAGATTATTCAACTAAATTAAGTGGTGGTCGTTAATATTAATTTTGATATTTGAACACTTAAAAGACTTTTTAATCCTTTGACGCTTTTGCTTGTTAGAGGATGTGGCTTACTCTCTTTTAAGAAAATAGGAGTAAATTTAACCCGCGGCTATGACGCAGGCCTACTGCATAGCGTGTAATTACACATCTAAATGGTTAAACATATAGTGGAGGTAAAAGAGACAGCATTCTTGGTTGGCACGTTGGGACATGGTACAGAAACAAAAAGGAAAACAAGACACAGCAGATAATATACAGTGTGATGAAAGAATTTAACACTATTGGCAGGCAGCAACAACATAAAACACTTTAACAGGTAAGAGGCATCATTGTATGTATGTGATGAGTGAGGATACATGCAGCATGTTCAAATAAACATGACTGATGATAATCTCCTTAGTCAGACTCACTTTATTTGCTTGACATTTGAATTACGAGGAAAACAGGATTTGTAAGTGATTTATTTTTCTGCATGCTGGCTGGATTTACTGTAATTACACTCCATCCCCTCGAGAACTGAAGTCTGTTAGCTGCCCTTTTCAGCTGGTAGGAGTTAAAGGGTTTAGTCTACTTTGTTTTAATACAATAGCTTTTTAGAAGAGTTCTAATTTGACAAAAAGTGACCTAAGACCATGTACAATGTATGATTATCTGGATAGTTATGTTTTTTGTTTTTCTTTGCAAGTTAGACAGTATGCAGAAATTTGCTTGTAGATATCCCATGAATCAAAATCTACTTAATTAAAAGCAAAATAAAACTGTGCCCAGAAATTTTGACTTTATACAAATTGGCACAAAGGTTTGTGTATGGGTTAAGTACAAGTACTCATATCTCAGATGGGCTTCTTTGTTTCCCAGTTTTCAATTCAAGTTGATTAAAGTGGAACTAATTTTAATAACTTAATATTCAAATGGCAAGACATGACGTAAAAAATGTTTTAAAAAAATGGCAGCAAAGCAGTCTGATTATTTTTCCCTTTATATCAATGCTCGTAATCGGACATCTTAACAGTATCAACAAACGAGTATGCTGCAGATTTAAAATATGCAAAAATGGCACTGGTAACCCACCAATCGCACACATTGTGATACAAATGTGATCGTGTGCTCTCTTGCTAGGAATTTTCCTGAAAATTTCCTGCTGCATTTACACATCAGGTCACCACGATTTGCCCAAAGACTTTTACTGTGGGGGCTGGCAGAAAAAAAAAATCTTGGTAAACATCTTTAAAAATTGTCTGCATTGACACAAAGATGTCTATAAATTTCAGGAGTTCTTTGCATTTGTGGAAAAACCAATAGTGACAGAGAGTGGGATGAAGTGAGGTGATACAGACCCAATTTAAGAAACAAAGATGTGGAAAAAACATGGCACAGCATGGGAGATCTGAGAGCTTGAAGGTGGAAGAAAACCAAAAACCAAATGACCTGAGGCTGGTTGCCTCAAACTCAAGAGGAGAGTAACTACAGGACACTGGAACCGCCCACAGTGTTAGTCCAATCATTTACACAGTGAACTGAGGGCGGGTGCAGAGACCTGATAAAATATGGCAAGAAGTGTGGCATATGCATGCAAATAAACACTAACTAAATACAACAGGGTGTAACAGAGAGCAGCCCCAGTTATTGCACATCAGAGTGACATTCATAGACTTGTAAATCCAATAACCTGGCAAGACTTCACACAGTTACCAGAAAGAGAGAGAGAGAGAAGCAGCACACAGTCAGAGGCATTAGAGGTAGAAATACAGGTCAGAGGACAGAAATGAATAGATGGGGGAGGTGTTAGTGCTTTTTGAAGAATGCGGTTGGACAGTAATCCCCTCACCTTGCTGGGGGTTTAAGCTACCAACTGTTTGATTCAGATTCATGTCTTGGAAAGTGACCTGTAAAGTCTGGTCAAACATTATATAGAAAGAAAGTGATTCGAGAAGACAGTGGAAAAGATGTTCATTTATACAGCTGAAGAAAGAAAAAGAAAAACTTTACAGAACTGATAGTTGAGTATTCATGGCAGAAGCTCTGAAATGAATGGAATTGCTGAAATGTTCCCACAGATGGAATATGTATCAAGTATTTGCAAGATTCCCCCAAATAGTCAAGTGATAACTACATAAGCTGCAAAAAAAGAGACATTGTTTTTGCCCTATTTTTGACAAAATGTTTAAACAAAGCATTTCACTTGCCCCCAAAAATGTGCAATTCATGTTAACACTTGACTAAAAAAAGCGAACACACGTGTGTAATTATGTTTTAATCTCAGGAAAAAAAGGTCTGAAGGTTTTGTTTTCCGTTTCCCCTTGTACTGGCACTTTGCTCCGGCTTCTCTGAGAGTCTGTCAGGGCTCATTAAGCCAGGGTGTGTCCCTTCACCGCACACTGCACATTTTAAACACAAATTGGAGCAGTATTATTGGAGCAGTTTTTCGCACTTAACAATCCCCACCTCACTAAATTTTCCACCTATTTGTCCCAGTTTGCTGACCAAGAGACAGTTAAAAATTGTCCTAAAATTTAGGAAAAAGGGTTCAAAGTGAAAGTGGGTTCGACAACTCTATTATCGCCTGGTGTCTTTGAGGCTGATGTATTTTCTTTTATCATATTAACAAGCAGGCTGACAGTTGTCAGACCCTCAGAGAAAAGAATGTAAATTGCTCACAGACGTCGTGGCCTCACATTGGAAACAGGTCAGCTGTCTGCGGGTCGCTCAACTGGTAGCTCAGATGAAATAACAGCTGTTTCATTACACACATTTGCACATTTTAATTTTGACTTTAGACCACTGCAGTGAGCACCACTGTGACTCAGCCGAGGTTTGAGTGTAAAAGAAAAGTCTTTGTGACAGCTACTTGGAGCAGAAAGTGCATAGGGGTTGGAAGCTAGGATGTGTGTGTTAAAGAAGTTGATGTGGAGATGTGTAGTGTTTGTTTGATGTGGTTTCACTGTGAAGACTTGCCTGGAGTGTTAGTATCAGTAAAAAAACATAATAAACACTGTCTCCACTGAACATAAGTTCACCTTGGGAGGCATAGCAGCATGTCTTTTTAGTGACGCACATATATGCTGAATATACTTTATGAATCAGTCAATTTGTATTTATCTATGCTAAAAAGCTAGGCCATAACGTTATCTCAGTACACCTTACAAAAAGAGTGGGTTTGGACCGTACTTTTTGTCATATTATTTACCAAAGACTACATAAATCCACCAATGAGCAAACACTTTGTTACATTTGTCAACAGCTGCAAAGAAAACGTCTTTTTAACAGGCAGAACCCTCGAACAGAACCAGACTCACTGGTGAACATAAATGTGTTGCGACTGAATGTGTATTTTTCCTCAACTCCCCACCTGTTATCATATCATTATTGTTTGTCATTGTTTTGCCTCTCTCTTTTTTGCCAACTTTTCATCCTCAAGACTGAATCCAGTAACCTTAAAATAACAATCAGATAAGGCGGCTCCTTGGAAGATCTTTTAATGCGTGTAAGACACACAAACCTTATCAAAATGAGCTAAGTGGAAAAAGATGTGAAAGGATCAAATGGACAAGACGGGGAATGTCAACAGTAAGATAGGAAGTGTGTGATGAATTTTATGTCTGCAACTGACAGGAAAAACTTGTAACATCATGGATCACAATGAACAAGCCGACATCAGAGCAGATGCAGAACAGAAAATACATTCACAATCCAGCTGGTTTGTACATCGGAGAAAGATCATTTAAAACACTTGTAGTTTGTTGTTTCTTCTAATTTTATTGTATTTAAGGTGAGGTTGATTAGTTTTATGGTCTCCACAATGTGAGGTGAGGATTAGTCAGCTGCTTTTATTTTTCTATTTTAAGTACATTTCAGGGCATGTTACTTCTTACTATTACTACATCAGTAAAGAACTTCAATGAGTTATTCTACTTGTATCGAAATCTTTGACTTCTTCCAGATTAAAGAAAATGTATATTTCTTTACCACCTGCGGGTAGACTGCACCTCTCAAAAACAATTAAAAACTCACTTATCAGCTGATTTCTGGATCAGTAAAGAAAGAAAAAAATACATTATCACAGTGGGAGGAGTTTATGGGAAAAAAACAAAGAGAGAGTGAGAGAGTTGAGTGTGCACTGAGTGTGAGAGGAAGCAGAAAAGAGGAATGAAAAGAGAGAGAGGGAGGGTGGGAAGAAAGGAAAAATGTAGGTGACAGGGAGGAGGCAAAAGTGTAAAAGAGGAGGAGAAGAGAAATTCCTTCACTGATGTGGAGTTTTCTTCCTGAAAAACTCTTCCAAACATGGAATCTAGCGAGTGACTGAGAGAGATCCTGCAGTCTATTATAGATGTGGGTGACCTCCTACTGTATGTGAAAAAAGACACAGGGCATCTGTACATTAAGGGGGGAAGCAGCATTTTCCATTCTTCCACCATTTTTATTCACATCCTCTCTCCTGCCTGCACAACGTCTTGTCATGAGAGGATAGTGAAGGTGTGCCAAAAGGAAATAACTCCAACAGTCCGGCATCCAAACCTGCATAGAGCTGCAGCAGTAAGGATCCCTCCTTTCTAAAAAAATAACTGTGACAGAGCAGAAGATGGTGTTAAGTTTAATGGTAGTCAAATGGGCTATAAAAAGTGGCAGTATACATTCTTTAGAGGCCTTCTCTTTGTTGCATTTGAGATTTTTTACAGAATTGTAACTTTTACTCACCCCTGCAGCCACAACTCTGTAAGTGAATTGTGTGGGCTTTTTTATTGCCATGTTATTACCATCTCTCCTCCTATATTCCTGTCAAATATTCCACCAATGACAGTTGGAAATATCTTGTGTGTAGTATATGGTTATAATCTATCTGACCTGTGAACCATTAAAGAATGAATCTGGCTCTAGTCTAAAGTTTTATTAGAATTTATTCAAATTCCCTGAAAAGATCAAAAACAACAATTATTTGATCCCACTGACACATTTCCATTCATCTAACAATCCATTACATCTGTTTACATCTGTTAGTCCGATCACTGTCCACTTATATCTACTCTTTTTATATCTTGTATTTTAAGTTAAGTTTAAGCTTTAAGTTGTATTTAAGTTGACACTTTATATTTAGGTTAAAATGTTTTGTCTACCTGCACTGTTGTTAATTTACTGCTCTGTGTGCCTTTGAATTGCCCCCCGGGGACAAATAAAGTTTTTTTAATTGAATTGAATTGAATTGAATCTAAAGCCTGGAACATTTCACTTGTCTTTTCCACAGAGGTCTATTGTTGTCCACAAAAATAAACATGTGAATAAGTCATGTGTTTCCCTGTAAGACATGGCATTAACATGGGAACTGTAGTTTTTTTGAAGGGATCCTACTGCTGTTATTAGTCGTCAGAGAAGAAAATTTGTAATACTGTGCAGCTACAAATACTCAAAATGCAATTTTTTGTTTCAATAGAGAAGCATTTCTTACAAACTACAAAGACCAGCTGTTAAACTTTATTAATGTGACTAATTTTGACGGATTTAGAGTGGGCTTGGAGCTGTTAACCATCTACAGAGAAGGGATGTCCTGAATTGTATTAAATAATTGGCCAAAATGTTTTATAAAGATATTGTTTAATATATGTAAAACGTTAAATATTGAAAGCTATATCTGTCAAGACAGTAAACCTTTGGAACTGTTGTTATTTGAGAGATTTACATTTTTCTTCTTGATTGAAATAATAAAAAAGAGGTATGACGGGGAGCCTAGTGGTTAGTGTACACTCCCCATGAGAGGCCACAGTTCTGACTCTGTCCACTGTCTAAAAAAAGACATAAAAAGCCCTAAAATAAAACTTTAGAAAAAGACTATTAATGAATTCTCCAAAAGAGCAAATATTAGCAGCCCCAGAGGCAACCTTAGTATACCAACAACTGATCATAAGGACTGCTCTTTACCTCCACTCTTATTCTCGTCTCCACCTGTAGGTGGTGCACTCTTCCTGGCTGAGTGCTGTGACTTAGCATGGAGACTTGTGGCTCTGACCCACTGTCTGCTGTCTATGAGGCCTTTGTATCAGAGAGGTAAAGATAGCATCTCTCAGCAGACATCACCTCAACACACAGAGAGCCAGTGTTCACGTCCAGCCGGCCATGAATGAGAGCTCAAAACTCTGCTCTGGTCTATATTTCAGTTTATTTTCTTCCTCCAGTCCCCCCTCATCTCTGTCAGGTTTAAGGCCTCTGTCCTAATTACACTAAACACTCAGCCTCATCATAACTTAACTCAACCTGTGATTTTCTGCTTACCAAAATGGAGATGCCCCAAAAATTACTCCCAAAAAAAGTGTCTGTAAACGATTTCTCTTATTAATCCACGCAGAATTACCTCTGAATAATTACCTCAGGTGTTTTACATCCTTCTATTTCCATGGCAACACCCTCCCCTGAAATCTGTTGAGCTGAAGGTCAGGACCAGGTGTGTATTAAGCTGTCATCAGACGAGGACGGCAGCTGATGGCTGCAGTAGGAGGGAGGTGACGACAGACAAGCTGATCATGTCTGTCAGACAGAGATGAACTCCTCAGCCTCTCAGGCCTCTGCAGTGAGAAACACATCAAGCATGACAGGCAACATGTAATTAGCTGGAAATGTAAGCGGCCACATTTAAATCCCATTTTCATGAGATCACTGTATACTTTCTGCAGTTTTTAATGAGCTTGAAGAGACAAACCATGCCACATCCATCATCATCACAGTAAGTCATTTAGTATTTATGTATACAGGCCTTTTGAATTTGTCCTTAAAGAGAATATCTACTACTCAGACTAATTTAAATGATTTTCTTTTTAGATGTCAAAGAGCAAGGCTTTATAACATAATCAGAGCTTTAATAACTCTCTCATCCAGGTCTACACTCCCTCCCGCCCACTACGCTCTGCCAATGAAAGGCGTCTGATCCAACCTTCACAACAGGGTCCTAAGTCTCTGACTAGACTCTTCTCCTCTGTCGCCCCCCGGTGGTGGAATGAACTTCCAAACTCCATTCGATCTGCAGAATCCCTCTGCGTCTTTAAGAAAAAGCTAAAGACCCAGCTCTTTGATGAATACCTACTAACTTAATGATGATGGTCTCGATATCATTGATGATGATGATGGTTGTGACGATTGTTTTTGTTTGATAACGATGACTTATAAGATGGTTTCTATACTGATTAGAGCTCTCAAGAACTCTGTGCAATGCCTGTCAGCACCTATGTGTCCAGTCGGACTCAAAGCTGATCGTTTGCTCTTCCTGACATTGTTCCCTTTTTTCTAGATCCTTGCTTGTGTTGTACTTACTCTCTGATGTACGTCGCTTTGGATAAAAGCGTCTGCTAAGTGAATTGTAGAATTGTAGAATTGTAATACATTTACGCAGTTGTTCTGCCTGCTACTGCTTCCTACTGTTCTTAGTACTAACAAAGTTTACAGTGAAAATTTAAAGCCCTTGTGAGGACTCTAAGTTGGATATGAAAAAGACTAAAATTCATACTGATGCCTCTTTATGACCTACAAAAGCAAATGAGACCAACAGAATAAAGATGAATAATTTCTATAGGGTTATTTTTAATGTCTAAAACCAATGTCATGGAGTAAGAGTCAGATAGTTATTGGCTGCAAACTGTGAGTTTGTATGATTAAAAAACAGCTTGTTATCTAAGTTCACAATGTGAGTCTGAGTCATGTTGTTCTGTTAAAATATGGTTATACATCATAAACATATTGTCTTTATCAGTTTGATATGAAATACAGCTTCAATCAGGTTTATTTCCATCTGTAAAGAAATGCACTACCTTGCTTTGGACACTAGCAGTCATCATCAGTATATTCATTTTAAACCCAGAGACAGGCTGTGATTATAACCTCACTAAAGTGCAAAGGCTGATGCCTTGTGCCAGACATCTCATCTCCCTGTGACTCTGTCGAGGTACAACAACATATGGATAAAGAAAACATATTGTAACCAGCAATAATGTTTCGCTCCAACCGAAACGAAAGTGGTTATTCTACGTTTGAACTATTCTTTAACTGAAGCCAGGGATTTCTCTCAAAGCCCTATAACCTGGGCTGTTGCTCGTGTATACTGTAACAGTCTGTAGAATGAACTCTGTCAGTGCCGAAGAGAACAGCCCTGTTCTGTCATTCCTCAGGTAATTCCTGAGACCCTGCCCAGCCACACTTTCCCCCTCCATCTCCACCGCCACCAACTCAAATTACCACATTCCTGCCTCCCTAACCTGCTCTTTAGAGAGTGAGGGTGAGAGGATGCCTGAGGAGACGTCTTTTAGAGCAGTGCACATACCTGCACAGAAGAGAGGGACACAGCTCTGAGGAGGATCAAAACAGTTCAGATGTGCAGCCTACTGTTGAGAACTTCTAGTAAATGGTTCAGGAGGTCACTGTGAACCCACTCTAGTGTTCTTATCTATAACCTACTGAGTTATACACAGAGCTCAGGAGCGCACTTGGATTTTCAAGTCCTCCATGACAACTTGGCAAATATGAAGCAAAATGAAAACTCAGTTTTTATTTTTTATTAGTTTAAGATCTGATGTTTTCATTCAAGATGATACAAACAGGTTGACTTTTGTGTTGGTCAGCCTACTTCAGCAAACAAATGTTTTAACCCATTTTAAAGAACTATATATAGAAATATTTAAGTTTTTAGTTTTCATAATATATGTATTATCAGGTTGTGTCTTATTCTGAAAGTTTTACAGTTTAGTGTATCTTCACTGCTGATGACATTTGACTCACAAACAGTAACCTGCAATGTCTTTTTAGGCCACTTGGGGACACTGCAACAAGCTGGCATATTACTACTAATTAGACTGGTAAGCACGATGGTTTATGTATAAACCAAATAGAAATAAAATAATGTGATTTTTTTATGAATCATGCTTGTGTCCATTTGATTACCATTAGTCAGGTATTCACTCACTCTTGTCATCTCTTCCGGTCTCTACTCGGGGATAGATCTGTTTCCCCTGTTGCTAAATGCTTCACTATGTTTAGCAGTCAGATGCCACTTTGTTTGTCAGGTAATGTTATGTTGTACATGCAGAGCCTTTTGATTATACACAGCTGCCTGCTGCAGCTGGAAATTACTTTGATCTGAACAATGAGATGGAAAAGCTACCCAGCTCCCCATTTTACATTGTACATAAACATTTTTATGAAACCATATATACAGTTGTAGATGATTGCATCTGTCATTGCTCAATTTTGAAATATAGCCACTAACAAGAACGAGAAGTCAAACATGCAGGTTGCCCCTGCTGGTATGGCGCCTCCATACAGGTGTGTACTTTTCACTCTGAATTCAGGCAATGCGTGACACTGACACAGATTCACTAGTGGACTGGCGGGCCTATTACACACTTTGGCATGATACTGGGTTGGATCATAAAGACATATAATTCAAGTTAATGTCAGAAAAAAAAGACACAAGTAACAGAATTATTATGGAAAAGTTTGTATGTAAAATTCTGTTGAAAGGTAAAGAAACTGCGGTACACAGCACAATGTGTGGTGAAATAAGTTAAATTGATGTATGACGTGGTCTTTATATTGCTGTATAGGATTTCACACACTAAGCACAGCTTCAGATACTGTATGTTGACCTGATTAGCTTCTCCGTGGTGGCCTCTTTGATTTCACGTCCAATTACAACACAGGCATTTTTATCAAATAAAAACATCAACAGTCGTGGCCTTTAAGCTTTTCCAGCGCTGTAGGCAGCACCCCAACACAGATAATCAAAGAGAGAAACATCTTCCCATCAGGAAACAGGAAGTCCAGACTCACACCATTGCCCTCCGCAGGCTCAGACCCCAAGCTAAATAAAGTGTTTCAAAAACACAATATGCTGCAATAGGAAGCTTGGGGGGCCACCCAAAGCTGTTTCAACCTTTTGATCATCGCTTCATCTACGCCTGAGTGTCCTTACAGAAGCAGTACGGCTTCCAAGTTCAACAGGCTTCTGAAAACACACTCAGAAGACTAGGAGGCGGATTCTTTGTTAAAAAAAAAAAAAAGGATAAGTAATAAAATGTAATTTTAAACATCCTTTGATCAGTTTGAAGATCATTCTGCCTAGACAGACTTCTTGCTGTCGTCTTTGTAAGACCTGATAAGACAGACGACTGAAATTTGTGAACTTCACTGCATTTGTGTGTGGGATTTTTGAGACTCCCCTGCCGTGGTTAGATTCACAAATGCACTTTTTTCAGCAGGGAAATGTATGTAGCCAATCAGATGTCTCCTTCCTATTCCGCCAATCACAGTAGCGTAGATTCAAGGGTATGATTGAATGTGATCACTTTAGCGTTGCATCTGCGCATACAGCGATTAGCCTAGCTATCAGACAATCTGATTAAGTCATCTTTAATCTGACCAGTACAAATAGTCTCTGTGATTGTCGTATATATGGAAAGTTGTTTAGTGGACCTTTCACTTGTTTTTCCGCAATGTCTCATGCTCACTTCTAGGTGGACAGTGACCACTTGCACTTTTATTTGCCCATGACTATATACTTGTGATAAACCATTCATGAAATGATTATAAAGTGCTTGCACATGCAATAGCAGATAGTCTACTAGAACTACCAATGAGCGATTATTTGATCAATACGCAGAGATCTTTTCAACAGTTTCTTTCTTGTTTCTTTCTCGTTTCTCTACATGCATTTATGTCTGTTAAAATTAAAAGATAAAGTTGTTTTTTATTTTAGGGAGATAGCTGTGCAGCAGTTAGTGGCCCAAAGAAGGAAGCAGATATATAAAGGGTAATTAAAAAAAATTGTAAGGTATTAACTAAAATGAAGGATTGATATGGTTCAAAGACAACATTGATAAAGTTAAACAGACATTTTTGTTTTCCTCAGCAGCAGACTGAGCATGTCTGAGATCCAGAGCAGGTCCCCCTGGCCTCCAAGGCCACAAGATCCCCCCTGCCCACAGAAGGAATAAGATCAGGTCTTTCATTTCCTCCCTGCGTCGCCCTCTGTGGTGCACACGCCTGCTTCCTCTCGCCCGTGTGGACATCTGAGTGCGTCTCACAGCGAGCAGGGACCTCTCCCTGTGTGTTGTCTTTGCAGATTTGCCTCTTTCTCGGTTTTCAATGACAGAGGGGGACACGTTTTCCATTACTGGGGAAGGAACATGAATGGTTGCTTTGTTGGATGGTCTTTAAATTGGGTTGGTCAGGCCTTTGAGTTCCCCAATGACCAATACCACTATCCCTTTTTGTACCTGTCATCTTTATTTGTACAATTTCTTAACCAAAATTGAAAGATTTGAATGGTTTGCCCCTTTTTCTAACCAGTTTTCTCCATCTTCTCCGTGTTTTTTTTTTTTTTTAATCACAGGAAGTCAGAAGTACCGGGCAGGTCCTGTGGAGCTTTGATCCAGATGGGGCCCTTTGAGAGTTCGAGTAAGACCCCAGAGCTGGGGCTAAACAAAGGATGCTCAGTGCTGCAGGCGGGGCCATCTTTATTTGATGTTGAAAAATGGAAGAGTCTGTTTTCAACCCTCATTTTTCAACTTCAGCACATTCTTCACAGAGAAGCTCCTTCTTGATTTATCACAGTTCGTACTGAAAGAGCAGAAAAAGAAACAAAAGTCCAACAAATCACTCAGCACCAGTAACAACTAAGTGGCTTTGTAGCGACATCAGCGGTCAGAGAGGTCACAAAGGTTGACCTCTGTTTGTGGGGGGGCCACTGGTATCCCGGGATATTGCTTTGGCGAAGACCAACGGATGCAGAGAGAGGCAAGAGTGAGACAAACAGAGCCGAGGGTCAGTTTGTTTGGGATTCTTGAGGGGAGATAGCAGTTCACAAAGCTGTTCTAATGGGAACCATCTGACCGCTAATAAAGCTACAGCCAGGCTGAGGCTGTTTGCTTTTGTTGTGGACCTTCAGAGGGGGGCTGCTGTTTATTGTGCTTTATTCTCCCAAGCCCCTCAAAAGGAGGCGAGAGAAATTTATACAGGGTCGAGTTTACTTTGAGTCCGGCAGACTTTATCGAGGGCCTCGATGAGTTTTCCCAGAGCGAGAGATCTGCTGATACACAGTAATGTGAGGGAGACAAATCCTCCTGATTTGCTGATCTTGTTCTACATTGTGAGTTCTAATTGTTGATAGAGAAGGTCATCAAAGAAGGTATTTTAAAGCAGAACCTTTGACACATGTCGCTCACAGCGGGAGATTATTTATGTTGTACGTGCTCTCACAACTCAAAACGCTCAGGTTGGATTCTGCAAAATAATAGAAAACATAATACAAGCAACTGAAGCGAGCACCAAATAGGACAAAGCGGCCATACTCTGCTGTAAGTGGACAACATCAACACCCTGCCCATTCACTTGCATTGAATGTTAAGACTAAATATAACACTGTGAAAGTACTTAAGGATTCCTAAACTGTGGTGATTGCCTCATGAAAAGAAAGAACAGGGGTTTGCTTGCTGCTGATATTCATATGTTGGTAGGAGAATATGTGATAATATTTGTTCCCTGTTGTGTTACCCTCTCTTATGGGCTAAATGTCTGGTTTCCTGTATGAAAACTTTTTTTGCAGCTTAAACAAACTCAACACAGAGATTTCACTCAGTTTATGTGCAAAGGCAATGGATAAAAGGGAATCTTTTTTCCCCTCTCTCAAGCTCCATGTCTCTTGTTTTTGACTGGGGGGGGGGGAACAAGAATGTTTTGTTTTGAGTTTCACTGGGCTTCAGAGCGTGTCGGTTTTTCTTTCAGAAGATGCCTGATTAATTTTTGGAAATGATCCAGGGGCTGTGCAGTAGGTGTTGTGCTGGAATGGGGCGAGTTTTCTATAAATAAAACAACTAAAATGTAGACTTTGTAAAGACTTCTAATCACTGCCCAGACAGCACCACACAAACACAAACAGACCTGATTATTGTACTAAATTCCTGCGTTTTGGGGAAGAATCAATAGAGCTGTAGTCCCAAATACACTAGAAGTCAGGCACAATTCTGGGTCAGTAAAACCTGATGATCAACATTTCTGATTTAGAGCTTGTTTCTTCTCTGTATATTATCAAGGATGGAAGCTGTTGATGTTATAGTTGATGATGATTTAAAAAAGGAAACAAATAATCCATGTATGTACATTTTCTCTGTCAGCACCATGTTGATGCTGTTTATCGGCATGTTGTTTCCTCCTGTCCAGATCCTTTTTGGGTTGTACTTACTCTCATGTGTATCGTGTGTCGTTTTGGAGAAAAGAATCTGCCTAATGAATTGTAGAATTGTGAAATATATCTCCACTGCTCACAGAACACGGTTGACGGTACAAATAGTAATTTATTGTAGAAAGCAAATTATGCTAATCAGTTTTGGAAAATACAATTTCTGAGCACTGTATTGCTTTGAGCTCCCACCTTTTTTTAAATAGATGTTAAAGACACTTAATTGAGACTTTATATGACATATGTGCTTTTAAACAGGGCAATTTGTTCACTTTACTATAAGAACAATGGGCAGAGCCAGCACTGTTATTTTTGTATAAACCTATAAACCTTAGGAGCACTCTTAAGAGTTGTTACTTCCCACAAAAAAAGAGGAATCTTCAGTAACTTATATTAAGAGTGATTGATTCAGAAGTAGGTGTATATGATTGGTTAAACACATGAGCCTTTGCAGCATCCCTGACTTTGAAAACTGTGTGACAGTTGGAAATAGTAGCATTGAAGTGCAGTTTAAATTTGCGTATCCTGCCTTATGATTTATTAGATTATAATCATAAAGTCAAGACACACAAAAAACAACTGCAAGAGCATCCCTATGCCTTTAAGTTGGTGTTGTTTTATTTCACATTACTAAACCCATTCTCAACAGAACATTTTTGAGAGAATCTGATTACAAAAAAATAGGTGCTAATGTTGTGAATGTTCATGTGATGTAATTTGAATGATGATATGGTTGCGTGCTGTTCCTTCAAGATCTCTTGCACGTTAGGGGAGAAGTTAGTTTTTTCCTCCACATTCAACTGTTTGAATACCTAAACATTTACATCTGCTGATTTCTACTTCTGTCAGTAATGCAAAGCTTAATAACTCCCCCAGCCTTGCTGCAAAGAAACCTCTGGATACAATAAGCTCTTTACTTTATAGAAGGACTTTCTCGTTATTTTTCTGTGGTGGAAAATATCACAGTCTTCTATTATGAAGATTTTACAGCATTACTTGATAGTTCTCCATGTATATCAAACTGGAGTGAAAAAATGTGAAAGTTCACTGAATGAAAGCCAAAGCATAATATTGTACCTTCATGCCATATACACTCCATTATGTTCATTACTGTATAGTGTCTATCTCATTATAAACAAAAAACTTTTAACGGCATACAGTAGCAGTATTCATTTGCAATTAAAACACTAGTCGCAAAAATGAATGTGCTTTCACATAATTTGATATAAAATGATTAAAGCAATTAATACAACAGATTCATGCAAACTTTACTGGGATTTTGAGGGCAATAACTTTGAAGTTAAAGCTCTGTGAAAACGAATAATCGGCACACTGAAAGAAAAAATGGGCCAGCTGTACTCAAGCAGCAACATCCAGTGTTGAAAAATGGAGCCAATGCGGAAGTGCAAAAAAAATGCAGTTCCTGTAAGAGTCCTCTTGAGGCTGGCTGCAAAAGCCAAGGAATCCTGGTCCCTATATTAAAACGTCCATTTTTAACAGAACCTGCATGGTTAGAAAAATAGGTATCAAAACTTATTTCTATATTTATAAGAAAAAAATGTTCTGTGAATTCTTTTAAAACGCTTCTGTTTTAATTATAAGGCAAAGAGTACACACAGGCATCAGAAGGAGTACTGCTGAAAGGTAGATGTATTGTAGCCGTTTACAGGAGGCTTCTACAGCCCGCCTCAGCTCAATAGCTCTTTGCATGTTTCTGGAATGAACAAAAGTTGGGTGGGGATAGCATTCCCAACATGACATCCGCCGTCATTTGGCTTCTTCAGCCGTATTTAGTCTATGGCTGTACCATTCTGTTGTATATCAAATCTATTTTGCAAAGACATTCCAAACTGAAATACGTAAATCTTTTCTGATTTAAGAAATGATGGCACAGGTCCTGAAAGTATATAAATCCCACAAAGAGAGAAGAAGAAATCAATGAATTTGAGGCGAAGAAAGGATATTTTTTGCTCTGCTTGGGCAATCATACCTGCAATGAAAAGTCAACCTTTAACACAAATTAAAAAACTACACTGGTCATACATTATGGGAGAAATGCACCAGTAGCTACTGTGCTGGACGGAGTCTGTGAGAGTGTGCACATGTTGAAAACTTGCTGTCTGCCAAGATACTTGATTTTCCCCACACTACTCTCAAACAACCTACAGATGGGCCACATAACTTTGGCCTCCAATCACACAATATGTTTGGATCACTAAAGGGTAAACTGAATATACTTCTAATTGAGTTTTTCATAAATCTTTCTGCTCATTGGTGCTCAGAACTTGGGGATATAAAAAAAGAAAACAATGTTTGGATTAAACTAGCACATTAATTTAATCGTTCCAGCAAATGTGCAGAGAGATTTGTGGATGAATGTTGTATTGTTGTGCTGTGGTGGGAGCACAAAGAGTCACTCATTACAGCATATTGCACAAGCATGGATCTCTACTTCTCCGTTTCCTTTGGGAGCCCTTCAAAGCAACTCTCTTCAGTGCTGGAAAATAAAACAGAGTCATTTCTGCACATACTTTGGGCTGATTGATGCTGCAGTTAGCATAAGGAGAGCCCGAGAGGAACCCTTACTATTTATTATAACTGCAGCTCTAAGCTGCAACCCTCCCTTCTCTCTTCCTATATAATAGCTAAGGAAATCTGTGCAGCAGTTGCCTTCGATTCACTGTAAGTCACTGTAGGTGAAAAAGTAGGGTTTTAGACTAAACCTACTGCGTCAGAGCTGTGGATAAATCAGGACCTTGTCTTGCTCTGTATTGACACAAGCCTGTTCTCTGCTTCTTGAAAAGCCTTCACTGTCTATAAGAGGTGAACACCTCACAATCCAGACTTTTACCTACCCGGGCACTGCGTACTTCCACCAAAGGATTCCTCAAGCAGGAGCATATAGAGGGTTCTCTGTGGAGGGCGGCCGAGAAATGTGTACAAGGTCGAAAAAGTTGTTTTTATAAGGAAGGGTTTATGTTAACATTGAAAAAGCCAAACCCTTTTGGTGGAGCCATTGGAAAGTCTATAAGTTGGGAACAAAGATACAACATAAAACAAGTCAAAAATTAACTGTGAATTAAGTTTAAGGCCTTAGCCAAAAAATGTAAAGTCTTGATTGGAGACCTGATTACTGACCTTTACAAGATGGGACCCTTTTTTTGTTTTTTTACTTTTTTTCACTCAGGATTTTGATTTGAGTTATTTTACACAACTTACATGCACTTCCTTTGATTAAATTGTGCACCTTCACTTTTTACAATACAATACTTTTTTTTATCATTATCTTCTTTAGTATAGGATCTAGATTCTTCTTTAGAATCTCTCCAAGGTTCTATTTTTACACTTTTTTCAGACAGTCACCCCTTTTATTGTATGAAACCTTGCACAATCTAGATCTTTCTAGCAGAAATTAATTGTGCAGGCAACGTCAGTATATGCCGACACAGAGAGCCAGACTCTAATTGGCATAACAACCATCTGCCAGTCTGATGTTCAGTGAAAGAAGTAATGCTGTTTCACTTTGAGCAAGATACGAAACTAATTGATGTACTTCTGAGATCGACTGGAGGTACTGGTATGATAAAGACCTCACTGATAGAACTAAGAAGCTTTGTATAGCTGAATGCAGCACAGTGTCCCGGCAAACGTGTATTTGTAATCTGTGTAAAGCATTCCTTTATACATTGGATAATGATACAGAAAGTATGGGATACAAATATGTTAGTCGAGTAGGACAGGTCCCCACAGTAACACATCATTTTAACATACAAACATAATATTACAGATTTAATTGTCTCAAAAGTGTTGAAGCAATGTATCCAAACAGGCTGAGTTATACGAGTTTAGCAGTACAATTTATATTTTTTCCTCATTATAGTGATACCAAGGCATAAAAAATCTACAATAGAATAAAAGATTGGAGAGTTGTTTTACTAACTTGTCTTTAGCTTGAACAATCAAAAGGTCTGGATGCCAAAGTTGTAACTCTAACCACAGTGGTTAAGCACAATATCATTATCACACATAAATTGAGAATAATGTGTGATAAAAAGTTGAAAATAGCACTGGTGTTGTCAGCCCCTGGTCTTTAAATGGAAAAATTAAAGAAGAGGCAGAGGAGAAACCTCACTAATGGTGAAAGCATGGAAACTACAGCAGAATGCTCAAGTGGCTTTCCTGAACCTGTGTCGAAAGCTGGAGATAAATGAAATCTCCGAACAGCCAATCAGAGAAAATCCTCTCACCAACCGCACCGATCCTGACCGTCGCGGACCAATGCCGATTCAAAATGTCGAATCAGCCGAAATAATGCCAACGAGGGCCGATGGGTAGCAGTGGAGCCAGACACTGCACAAAAATCAGGGCGACAATCGCTCACCGATGGTCGGACTGACGGTCGACAATCTCCTTGGTGCGTCCTGGCCTTAAGACCCAATTAGCAAGAACTTATGGTGCTAATGTTAGCCTGATACACCATCTGGCCCGCAGAATAATATGCTAGCAACACTTTTTAAGGTTGACAAAATAGATTTCACACTAGAAAAGTGAACTTTACTTTTATATACTTTAAGAATTTTGAGAGGTACATCCATGTATTAAAACCCGCATGTGTGATTTTAGCAATCTGTCCAGGCACAAGATACAATCTATAATCTTTGCATTGCAAATGCATTAACTGTTATATTTGCCTTTAAATTATTGTCTTTCCAGTGCTGCCTGTTGATTAAAAAACTAGCCAACAACAAGGTGTAATGGACCTGCTAACGGAGTAAATCTCATAAAAATGTACTAGATTTATGCAAGTGAAAGCAGATTATGACTGAAGCCAAGGATGATTTATTTCCCTGGCAGGAACTGAAGCTCTCATCAAACATTTGCTGTACTGAACCCATCTGTTTGGTGGAGCAAACAGAGGATCCAGGGCAAGCCACATTTTCTCAGAGTTTGTGCAGTGTCAGAAAATACCTCTGCCCCAAAGCTGAGTTTACCTTTGGAAACATCATAAACAGAGGGACTTTTTAAACCCTCAAATTCTTGCTCACTCAAAGAAAACAGAGCTACCAGAGGGGGAATTTGACTTTCTACTCACACAATGAAGCTGCAGTTGGATAAAGTTTCCAGAGTGCGGGTGGGGGAAACATCACAACTGTCACCCTAACAAACTTACAAGCTTCTTCACCTTCCCTCACTGTTGGACACCTCGACATTGGGAGGATACGTATCATTACTCTACTCAAACAATTCCAGCCCCACCTTTTCCTATAATCATTAGACACTCAAACAAAAATATCAAGATAGTCTGCTAAGAAGCCACTCACATGGCAACATCAGTTACAGATGCTCCATACATCCATACAAGGGGTATCCTAATCAGATATCTTCCCTCAATTAAAAATTGCAGAGCCTCTCCTTCAAGTTCCATCCTAGTGTCTGAGCTCCAAAATCTATCTCTAAGGCTAACAGCATTGCTCCTAAATTAAAAAGCTTTGCCTTCCAGGTAGGCTTCCACTTCTCCAAAAGGCTACGCAGCACCGTCTGCCATTGTCCCAATCCATTTTACCCCAAATTGTGAGCAAAACCCTGATATATATTAGTCCTTTTGATGGATTCAGATGGTAAATCAGTCCCCAACTGCAGGGAGTAATCCATGGCTTCAAGCTAAAAGGTGCAAAATACAACCCAACAGCTAAACATTTGGATGCAGACCAGTCCTGAGCCTACCAGCAGTAATAGATTGATGAAGCAAATAAAACCACATCACCAAAAAGACAGAGGTGCAATTCTGAGGTCCCTAATCCGGACATTCTCCTCCCCTTGCTCTATCCAGAGGTCCTGCAGATGGAACTAAAAACAGATTCTGCTTCGAGGTATAACCCTGACTGAGACCAATTTCCACCGAGGAGCTTCTCAACAACCTCAGTGACCTCTGCCAGGGAGAGAGGTGAGGTGAGGTTTCTCCTGGATATTTCTACTCTGCCTCCCCATCAGAGTAAATATTATTTGTGTCCAAGAGTTCCTCAGGGTTTTCTTTCCGTCTCTCCATAATATCCCCAATTGGCTTCAGCAGTTATCCTAAACTGTTAAAGACAGCGAGAGCCAAGCACTGCTTTCACCTCCTGAGACATCAAATGGCTTGCCAGAACTTCCTTCAGGCCCACTTCTCCATTGAAACAAGCCAGGCTTAGCCTGAAAGAGTAATATAGAGTTGCCGCACTGTAGGCTCCCCAATCATAGGGAGTAGCAACAGAGTCGGGTACAATGTAAGCTGGACAGTAGGCAAAGGCAGGGACCTTGACCTTGTGTATCCACAGCATCGTAGACTGATTCTAGTGAGGTAAATGGACCTCAGATACTAAGTTAGTGATTCTGTCAACCAAACTGATAAAAAGAAAAACATTGACCAGGCTTCACTCAGTGTCAGTTCTTCAAGGCAGGAAGTAAAGAAAGCATGAAGACCAACACATCCAGGACAGAAAGGCCTTTTGGCCTTTTAGTCCTACCAGAGATGCAACCCCAGTCATTTATCATATTCTTAGTGTTCAATCTCACCAGTGCAGTGGATTAAAAGCTGTGAATTTGTTCCTGTTGCCATCTGATCACTGGATGGTTATTTCTCTGATCTCTTCTGCCTGTTTACATGTGAGTTGCTGGAAAAGGCCTCACCTGACTCACCACAGGTGAACAGAGTATCCATTCAGCTGATTTCCTGAGTTATTTCCTGGACTCCTGCCACAGGCCGATTAGAGCTCACTGGTCTACCAAACTAATCCACTAAGGGGGGTACATGCAGAAGCTTTTATACCATAATAGTAGTAGTTAGATGGAATAGAACAACAATCAAGTATTCCTCTGTCTGTGTAAGATGCTTTTTTTAAATGATTTAACATTTCTTTTTTTTGGGGGGGAGGGCATCTCACACACACCCCCCCCCCACTCTTGTTATGTTACATTTTGCCCAAAGCAGTACTCTCATACAATGGCACTGTCTCCTTTATAAAGGAAAAAGAAAAAATTATAAAAAGCAGATCTCTCCAGCAAGACTAAAACCCCCCTTTTGTGTGACTAAATCCATTATTCTGGAATAAGCCCTTTATAGACAGATAATAATGCCAGCCCTCCTCTTCCTGATACCTGATTCATTTTGTTTAATGGTGCACTATAATCAGCTTAAAGGATTGCTGCTCTTGCCCTGGAATGGTTTGACTTGCATTTCTTCCACAAGGGGGCCTTTTCAATCAGAGCCTTGCAATGAAACATTGTACAGTACAGTGAATATCTGTCCTCTGTGCATAAAGCATGTTCCCTGGTGAAAAACAGACACACACTCACACAGTGTTCACCATGATGCACATAGACTGGGCTGCAATTGCACAGTTACACTGCATATTCAATATAGTGGACTAAAATATCTAAGCAGTTAAGCAGAAATAGGACTATTTCCTTCCCTCAGACACATGCTTCTCTGTGTAAAAATATCCTATTCCTGGACACATTGAGAATTGCTACAACCAAAAAACAAACATGCCAACATGTGTTTTCTTTTATCTTTTTAAGAGCTATCACCAGCATATGGAGAGAAAATGAACTCTGTCTCGTTCAGGACACTGTCCTTTTTGTTCGACAGGCAGGTAGCTCTCTCTGTTGGCCCAGTGACCTGCTTCCTGCCTTCCTGCAGCCCGGATCTAAAGAATTTCTCCACTCAGCTGGAGATGGACTGGATTACAGATACCTGCAGGGTTTTATTGAGGTGGCACTCAGACACCTTCGGGTGGCTGGAGTTCACATAATTTACACACTTGCAATATGATCTTAATCAGTTTGTTGAGATGAACTATGAAAGAGGTGGGTATGAGACCAGCATTTATTTTATGTGCAAATTAACGGAATTACATTTTTCGTTTGTTTTTTTGCACAAGTGCCACATGACATTTCTGCTGCAAAGTTTTCCCTTGTTCAGTTGATTGAGCAAAGAAGCTGAGTAATAAACTTAGACGGTAAGGACGGTATAAACTGCTAGCTAGCAAACATGAATGTACAGGATGCAAAATTAAGATTAAAAAAGGAATATTTAGTAAGAAAAGAAAAGCTGACTCTGAAGAGCAGAAAGACAACAAACTAAAGTTGCAGTAAAGTCTCTTGTGACTTCTGTAAACACAATATGGAACACTTAGCAGCACAAAGAAAGCAAAGAAAGCATCACACTAGTGTCATGCTTCCTTATTTAAATGAGGCGACGCCTGCAAGCTACCCCATGGAGACAACAAGAGCTGCACTGATTTTAAATGCGTCATTATCCACCATCACCTGACTATACCTCCTTCCAATTGGTGCAGGCGGTCTATTTAAGCTGCAAGATTTCCAGTCTCTCCCTTTGCTATTTCATTGCATGCTCTGACCTGCACCAGTACTGCACTCTTTCTCAGCCCCACCTGCACCACCCCAGCATCCACCTGTAGGCCCTGACTGGGGGTTTAAGATATAATCCCAGCCCCCCTCAAACGTCTGCATGTGTAATAAAACTGTGAGGAGTGATGTCAGAGCCTAGATGCTGAACACAAACTATGTTCTGACTCTGCAATAATCAGAATCAGAATCAGAAATACTTTATTAATCCCAGAGGGAAATTCGGTCGTTACAGTTGCTCTAAAATACAATAAATACTTCAAGCAAATGCAAACATGAGTTGCCTGTTCGATAATTGCTCACCTCTTTACATTATTGCTTTGTTGTTTTGTTTTCACTGTTTTGTTTAGTGTCTTGGAGTACTTAGAAAAGCGCTATAAAAATCGAATGTGTTATTATTGTTATTATCATTATTACCTTAAATCTCTCCTTTTGGTTTATCAACCACTAAGGAACAGCGGATGTGCTAGAAAACTAAATTAAACTGTAAAATAAAGTGCAGACTGAAAGTGCAAAGAGCCAGAGTTGGGTGTCTATTCAATGTAAAAATCCAAATGACTTGTTTTGCACATGTTTACTCAATTGCTATGATTTCTCTCTATTGTTTGCTTTTTCACCAAATGAAGTGAGAAGGAACTATCTAATGAAAGCATTACTCTTTGATACATGATTCAAAACATATTGGCTTACATGCAGAGATGAATATATTCATGATGAAATCCAAATGAAGGCTACGGACTCAAATCAGATCCACTCACACGTTGGTGAGTGTTGAGTTTACCCTCCCCAAAAACTTTAAACATGATCAATAAACAAAACCATGAGTCCATTTACACATGTGTCACATAGTATGCAAAGAAACAAAAGAACTGCGCAGAAGTGAAGTCTGGTGAACATGTGGTGAAACCGAAGCCTCTAATCTCAGATATGTTGTTAAATGTCAGATGGACTATAAATCCACTTTCAAAGTAAAGATAATGCTGCCAACATATGAAGATGAAGATTAGATCTAACCATAAAAATCACAAGTGTTATTACGAATCAGGTTAGCATACACTGTAAAAAGGGTTGAATGTGAGATAATAAGGGTCATAAGTACAAAGTCAACCTTTCTTTTATTTTGGAAAACAGTTGTTACTCGAACAGCCCCACTTAGACACATATTCTGTGAATCTTAAAGCTTTTAACCTAAGAGAACTTTTTTTCTTCTTTTTTTTAATAATTAAAGTTAGTAAAGATCATCTTCATCGACTAGATGGACAGCTGTTCTTGAGAGTTATAGTCCTAAATATCGTCATCATCATCATCATCATCAAAGTCATTGAAGTGCATAGGAGTTCAGGAAAGCTGGGTCTTTAGCTTTTTCTTAATGGGACTCTGCAGATCGAATGGAGTTTGGTAGTTCGTTCCACCACCCAGGAGCAACAGAGGAGAAGAGTCTAGTTAGAGACGTCGAGCCCTGTTGTAAACATTGGATCAGACGCCTTTCATTAGCAGATCGTAGTGGGAGGGAGGGAGTGTAGACCTGGATGAGAGAGTTTCGGTAAGGAGACGCCGCCATCTTAATCAACCCATTCTTTAATAGATAAGCTGCTCTGATAAATTGGCTGGAAAGCCTGTCTAAATGGGAATGAATGGGTGCTGGTTTAGCTAAGTCGGTATAGACCAGGCTACTGTCATCGCCATTTCATTACCAATCCTGTGGATGTTGGTGCATGTCATCCCTCCCTCTCCCCCCTAATTTGCTGTCTTTCTATAGCTGTTTGATGTTTAAAAATAATAATAATAATAAGGCCCAAAAGCCCCCAAAAATCTTAAAAATAAAATAAGTTAAATGAATGGGGGGAAACCAGTTATGGTTGACAAAGCACATTAAACATGAGCTTGCTGTTTTGTCTCTTTCCAATAATTATAATATTAGATTTAATTTATAGAGGGCCTTTCAAGGGACGCTTTACAAAGTGGAGGGACCAAAAGGCTAGTTATTAAGCTCATTTATGAGGGACTTTTAAAGAACTTTAATATTATGATGTATATGGATATTATGCCGCAATCCATATTTGTAGAGTAATCAAATATTTCCTTGTGCAGGAAAATGAGCTTTAAACTAATCAAATTATATGAGCTGTAACTGCATTTGTTTTCAGACTTGCCACTGATTCCAGTTGTGGTAATTTACATTTTTGGCTTGCAAGTTATTTTTATAAGATCTAGACTTACATCACTGAGGAATGAACAAAATACCTCTAACCTGCCCTCAGCCAACTGCAGAATGCAGAGTCCTGGTCTCCTTTTAGACCCCTGGAGCCTGCTCAGTGTGGGGGAGTCTGTAAACAAATCTGCCATCACCTCTCTCTCTCTCTCTCTCTCCCATCTCTTACCTGACCACTTTTCTCCTCCCTTCTCCTCTTCCTCCTTTTACTAATTACTTGCCCCTGATTCCAAAAGTCTTTCCCCTGCTTTTCCCCTTTGTTGTCCTGTAATAATCCAGCTCCGCCTTCCTTAATGTCACACTGGACATCACACGCTACAACTCCTGCATCTTTGTCCCTCATTCATCTATCCGTCTTACACCTTCAGCCTGTCTGTGCTCTTTACTTTCAGTCCTCTAATTCTCTATTTCTGCCCTTTGTATCCAGCTCTGACCTATCATCCCCCTGTCTGGACTCTTCCTCTTCTAACATGCCCTCCAGTTTGAGTCATTTTTTGCATTCAGTTGAGGAATCATTCAGGTAATTTCTGACATAAGGTAAAAGTATATATCACAATAAAAACACGACATGACAAGCCAACGCCCCAGAATGTTACTTGAGTAAAATACGTAAAAAATCGTCAAATGTAAAAAGGAATTACTAAACTCATTAAGACCAAGAAAATAGATAATTTCACTCCAGTACTCAGGTCTTTACATTATAGCTCGCTGTATCTCAGAGAATACATTTCAATATACTTCTGTTAGTTTATAAAGCACTGTATGGTTAAGGGCCTCAGCATTTGTTCCAGACCACTCAGCTGGTCTGGGACAGGTCTGATTTCTGTCCCCAGAGTCAGAAACCCAACACGGAGAAGCAGAGTTCCGTTATTAAGCTCTGTCTATCTCAGACAAGCTCACAGGAACAAACTGGACTGCTCTGTTCTTTTAAATCAAAGCTGAAGACTCACCTGTTTACAGAAGCCTTTTAGTCAAATATTTCTATGAATGTATTTTAATTATCTAAATAATAACACATCATTGTTACTTTTACTCTTTGTTTTAACAAATGTCTGAAAACAGTTTCCTTCTGTTATATGCGCTATATTGTTTGTATCTTCATTTTATATCCCATCTTGAGTTTAATTAGATTGTAACTTAACTTTTTTTTCTTTTTTTTTATACTTCTCCCCCTCCTCTCCTTATCCTCCCAAGATCTCATACCTCACTCTCGACCGCTTCTTGTCCCTCTTTATACTTTTTCTCTTTACTTTAGAGCTCAGGTCACATGTCTGCCTGAATTAGATCCCCGCCTGAACAAATACCAACCTCCATCTGTGCCTTATATTTAAATACATTTATGCAGCAACAACACAACTCTACCTTTGAAGATTTTGGAAGATGTTTGGATTTTAGAAATGTACGTTCATTAATGTTAGCTAACCAGACTCTAAAAGAATGATTAAGTCTTTATCAGTGGAGCATTTACTTTTGTAAAACCTAAAAATAATGTTTAAAATGCTTTCAATAAAAAAATTAAACCTCACAATTGTTTCGAACGTATTCTTTCTTGTGGGACATTGTATTCCTCTCATTGCTCTTGAGAATGGGCTCATTACTGTCCCCTGAGGCTAGAGGTAAACAAACACTCACAGGTACTTAAAGGTTTGCAAGAGCTGCAGTAGTATTGGATGTAATCTCCCGTCAATGGCCACAAGGGGTAACAATGAACTTATACCACATGGTAAGACTTATAATTTCTTTTAAAAAATGTCAAACTTAATATTTCTGGTTGACATCAAAAAACACCTCCAGGATTAAGACTAAGTGGTGGGTTTGTCAAATGTACGTCTGGTGAATGAACCAGAGCAGGGCACAGCAATATCTTTTCTATGACACGACCTGAATAGGACAGCCGGGTTAAAAGAATGAATCTGGATAAAGTTATTGTGTACAAACAGTCTTAAATAAATAAAAACTTAAAACGAACATTATTGTCAAATATTTTCATTAAGCTCTCAAACTGATTTATAATTGTGCAGTGGTGTCTGGAACAGCAACAAGTCCAATAATTATATATACAGTGCTGCATTGGTTTTGCTTAATGGCTTAACGTTCACAGAGTTGATAGTTTTTGTTCACTATCTAAATGTAGGTGGCCTATACAAAACACACATTTACTTTGGAAAGGCTTATTAAGGGCTGCTGGTTGGCCTAGCAGGTGGTTCATGAGCCGTCGGCTCCTTCCCCTCTTGTCATTCTCTCTCTCTCAACGGTTTCTTTATCCATCTACTGTCCAGTAGATGGGAGCTTAAAAGCCCAAAATAAATCTTAATATCAAACGACTAGTATTTTTTTAGATGTTTAAAGAGATTATAAAGATCTCTATATTGATAAGATAAGCCGGGTTGTAGATAACCCTATATCAGATATACTCATGTGAAAAAGGAGATATTTCTTTTTCTTAGCTACGAGAAAGTGCCTTCCTGTTAGGAAAAGGTAAGCCTTTCTGTTTCTTCATCCTAACCCACCCCCACCCCCACCCCCCTTGCACTTTTTGTTTCATTTTTGGTTATTTAAAAAACACATCAAAACTGCAAAACCTTGATAAAGTAATGGGAAATAAATAAAAAATGTATATTAGTGGCCCAATTTTGGCATGTCTCTACATTATACTCACGACCACTTTCCTTCCCTCCTCTCTCCCCCCTCTTTTCTCCCCAAAAACCCCTCTTCCTGTCTCCTCCTCAGAGCGCTGCCATCTCCCAGCATTCCTCAGGTCTGCCATACAGAGTCCCATTGTGTCAGTGGGTTACAGGGAGGGTGCACGCAGTCCAACGTCTCCCCATGTGCTGCTGCTGCTGGCCTCACCTTAGGAGACCATGAACTACTGTACAGCCTTTTCACACACACCTTTACTCTCTCTGTCTCCATTTCCTCCTTCGCTCCATCACCCTCCTCCAGCTCTCTTCCCCCCATCTCCTGAGCTTTAATTCCAACATTCGTTCCCTTTTCTTCCGCTCACACTTCCACTGCTTTTTTGGAAATCTGCCACCATCAACAGACTTCACCCTTCTTTTTTTTTTTTTCCAAACCAGTGTTTATAACCAAACAGCCCAGCTCAAAAAGACCATTGATGAGAGTATGGGGTTTCAAAGCAAGAGAGCAAGCAGACCCTGCAAAAGGAGGAGGGATGGTAGGAAGGGGGGATGAAGGGAGAGGTATAATTTGAGGGGCCATGTTCTCCTGTATAAAATACCTGAGGTACCAGAGTGAAGACCTCCACCGTGACCTGCCACTCAGTCTGCCGGCAGTTCTCTAAAATACACAGAGGAGAAAATATCTATAGAGGAGGATGATCCAGTAAAAGGCTGCTTTGTGGAGGACCACACAGATCTCTTTACACCAAAGATTAAGGATTTTATGCAAATGTTGTGCAAATGAGATGTTTTAATTTAAAAAAAATAAAACATCTAACTTTAGAAGAGGTCTTGGACATGGTTTCAAAGTATTATGGTAAAATGCGGCTCTTTGGAGAATTGCCTGTTAATGGATGCCACATTCCTTATACAGAAATTACAAACCTGCATTCACAGAAAAAATCTGTAAACACACCACTGTCACATTATCACCAAGAGGCAACCACCAGTGCTGGAAAATGATGCACATTGCAACAGTATAAAAAAACTGCAGTTCCTCTAGTATCTACTTGAGGCTGGCTGGAAACGCTATAGGGATTTCCATGCCCTAATTTACAGTATTAATAAACATATTAACAGACAGGTTCAAGAAACTTGTTTTATACAGTCTATGGTTATCACCTTTTAAAGTTCAATAAAGTGAAACTGACAGTGACAAAATACTAATCTGCATATTAATCAGAAAACAGCACACAATTTCAAACCTGATAAAAAAAACATCAAATATTGACTCTCCTTCCAGCTCTGTTTTGGTCTCCACCATATCCTGCAAAAAATGTTCAACACCTGCCTGCCGCCAGCTTTGTCTGTATGCAGTTTCTTTTGTCTGAATGCAGATGATTGCTGTGAGAACAATACGATAGGGGATCTGACATTAAACCAACGAGTAATATGGCTTGCCATAAAACAAAAACAGAAACTTGATACATATTTTTGGCCTTTTTATTGACGTTAGTTGTTAGACAGCAGCCTCTAGTGGCTGAAGGGGGAGAAAGTCACTATGTGAGGCACATGAGGAACCCAAAGTCTGCGATGACTTTTTCTCGAGTCATGTCACATACTGTATGTTATTTACTGAACAAAAGTAACTGACTTCATTATCTAATCCCAAACTATGATCTTATTTTCAACCTAACCAAGTCCACTGGGCCTAGACTAATCAAATTCTCAACAATTACATAACTGTTAACACATTGTTCATGTGTTCGTCTAGTACACCTGCTGCTCAGATTCTGTTGTTAGAGTGTGAAAACATACTGCCTGCCACCAGCAGGGGGATAAAATTGCTTGTCGTTATGTACGTAAGTAGGAGACCTGCAGAAATATGAAAGGACAACAAAATCAAAAAGGTTAATTGCAATGAAATGTGCTACATGAGTTTTTTCATTCATTAATTTCTACACTGTTCATATTTTTATGACTCAAGTATCCATACTATTTCAACCCCCCTTTTGGTTTACTACAGTGGAAAGTCTGTTCAAACTTTGTGTGGTGTAAGAATTGACCTATTTCACAAGCGTGAGGGTTAATGAGTTCAATTGGACCCATTTGAGAGATTACCACGTGTGAGAAACATAATACTGTAAGACTCTGAGGGTCCACAAGGGCCAGCAGTCTGAACAACAGTGTTGTTTTCTTGTTGCTAAAGAGTAAACTAGATATGTTGTCTACTGTGAACCACATGTTTCTGTGCTAATTAGAAAAAGAAAAGAGACAAGACTATTTTGGATTGTCTCTAAAGTTCAATGAAAAGAGCTGTAACCTACAGTATCAAGATGAATTGCTCTTGGACATCACAAAGACAGAGACAGACGCCACGGGCACACAAGTTGAGGCTGAATGTCTAAGTACACACACATGCACGCTGTGCACACTCTGCAGTCCAAGTCTGAGAGTGCAGCATTCCTCAGAGGCTTAGATGGTGGCTGAAAAGACTGAGCAGCCACACAGAGGGATCTCCTCACGAGATAGAGAGCCATGTGGCCGCTTTCAGCCTGATTACAGAGTCGCCGAGAGCACTCACCGTGACCAGAGGAGAGAGATACAGAAGTTTCCCTTTTCAAAACATACAGATTAGTACATGTATGTGCTGTTGTTGTTATGACATTTATCTCAATAAAATGTGAGCTTACCTTTCTTTTTTGAAAGGGGGGCATTTTTGTCTTTATTGGATAGGACAGCTGAAGAGAGACGGGAAATGTTAGGAGGTGAAAGTGAGGCGATGACTTGCAGAAGTGGACGAGGTCAGATTTGAACCCATGGCCGCTGCGACGAGGATCATAGCCTCTGTACATGGGGCACGCAACATAACCACACAGCTACCAGCGCTCAAATACTTACTATTCTTACTGTTTTAGAAAGAGGCAGAAATGTCTTGATGTACATGATATATATATATATATATATATATATACACACACAGCTTATATACAGCTTTTCAAGAGGCAAGGGGCAACTGCTTGGGGCCCCAGATCATTAGCGGGCCCCAAAGCAGCGTGGAGAAATGTGCAAACTTTTGCAATGACGGTAGGAAAACTCCCTAAGGGATTCCCATCTGACAGAACTCCTCTCTTTGCCCTGCTGATATTGGTTGGAGGTCCCCCAATTGATTTTTGCCTAGGGCCCCAACATACTCTAGGATCGCCACTGTATTTATCTAAGCTTAAATTCATTAAAGGTCTCAGAATAGGCTAAAATCTAAAGACTGTATCACACATTTTTATATGGTTAATTACTAGTTCAATAACTTCAATCCTTGTGGCTCATGACCCCACTGTGTATCTTCATGTCCAAAACAATTATTATTATTTCTAAAAAAAAAGATACTGTCTCTGTTTAAGATAAGTTCCAGATAAGTTAGATACTCACTTTTCTGAAATGATCTTTCTTGGGTCTGAAGATAAAACCTTTAATTTTAAGACTTTTTTATTTTTCTGAAAATACTGAGGGAAAGCAAAGAGAATCATTGGATGAACTTTATTTTTTTCATACTTTTGTACCATTTGAATATAGGGGATATAGGGGAACGAGGGTGAATTGAACAAGCTGTGTCTATGATAAATATATTTCAAACACTCTAAAGGAAAAGGAAAGAAAAACATGTTTCCTTTGAGTCATTCTTAGAGGAACATAACTTTTGCCAAGACAAAAAATTGGCCTTCAAAACACAAATTAGTAGAGTTAAAAGTATCTCAGAAGCTATAGAAAGAAGTTCTAGGAGATTACTTTAGTGACTTCAGCTCTCAGCTTCACTGACTGCCACATTACCTCACATACCTTTGTCACTAAATAACATTCTAGGAAGCTGAATCTGCAGAATATATTACATTGTATCAAAAATATAAATGCTATTCTAATTCTAATAATTTGTTTTTTCAATTCATGTTTTGAATTTCCATAAATTTAATGTTGTATAAATGTGTCAAAACTAAAAATACGATTTTGAAATATTTCATGCAAGAACTGGCATAAAAATGTAATTCACATTTGGATACAATCTAGATTACAGATAATGCACAAAGTATCTTTATAGCTTGATATTTCAACTTTGCAACTAAAAAAGAAATACTGCTTCCTTGTTTTGTTTTGCTTTCTTTTTGCTTTACAAGTCTTGAATTAAAAGAAGAAAAATTTAAAAAACAAATTAGTGCGGGAATAACCTGATTATAAAATAGTGTTTTTTTTAGGGTCTTTGCTTTTAAATGTACGTTTTTGTCAGTGTCACTGTATCGAGACATTACATTTGACCCCGTGGTAACTCTATTTTTACAACCTTGTCCTCTGCAGGTCTGACTGACGACTGTTTGTAATTTGTCACTGCGGGCAATTTGTTACCATGACGATGTCCTGTAATGACAGACACAACATGCTGAATCAACTGACGCTTGAATGAGAGGTCTTTATTGGTTAAAGGTCAGGTCATCAAACAAAAACATTGATGACCTGACCTTTAACCAATAATAATAAAATATATCTGTATGGGTATCAGAGTAAAAATAATGTGTAGCGGTACAACCTGTTAGAGGCTGTGTGTTAGAGCAAAACATCCATCAATGGGGTTGACAACATGATGTCAGCACTTCTCTGCAGAAACATAAAGTGCATAAGAAATCTGCACGGCTGGACAAACGTAACACTGCTTGTCCAAGAGGGCATGAAGCCGAGGAAAGAGCCCAGGATCTCAGCCGAGTGTGAGGAATGTACATATTTGGGAACGTCTGGTGTCTTGTAAGTGTGAGTGTGTCTTTGTCTGTGTGCCACTGCCTTCCTGTATGACTAAGCATATGTTTGTGTGCGTAGATGCGTGTGAGTGGGTAGGGGGTCAGTAGTGCACCATTGTGACAGTGCTTTAGTTTATTGATTCAGCTGGGGTTGGGGAGTTGCAAATGTCAGGACTGCAACAGGCCAGTGTCCCAAGAACTTCCAACATTTACTGCAAGACTCCATCCTGAATACATTCTACCTGTGGCAAAACTCGTGATTTGAATGACATATTTATAAATATGTACAACATTGTGCCCAAGTGTGTCCCACAGCATGATGAGCATAATCAACATCTGAATTTCCCAGAGGTTGTATATCCATGCTGTCTGGTATATGTTAGATAGATGCGATACTTAAATATTTCTAATGAGAAATCGAGGCATTAAAGCTGCTAAAACTATACATGATGACAAAGCACACACAATTAAGACACAGATGAACGGACAAACAAATCAAGATTTTTAAATGGATGCAGCTTTACTATACAAAAAACAATAAGCACGAAAAAAGCCATATATGGCATGATGTATGATAATTTTCTAAAAATTTCTCAGGAGTGCAAGCTACTAAAATAAAATAAGAAGACAATTGTAAAAAACTGCTATTTCTTGAGCGGCCACTTGAGACTGGCTCCAAAAGTGAGTCAATACTCATTTTGCTCAATATTAAAAAGGCTCAAGTTTAAATGTGTTTACAGCTGTGAAAACACGTTTGTTTTATGGAGAGCATTTTTACATGACAACTGTACAGGGGAGTATTTTGATCTTAACTCGACTCTTTCGATTTTGTTAATCCAGGTCTACTCTCCCTCCCGCCCACTACGCTCTGCCAATGAAAGGCGTCTGATCCAACCTTCACAAGTCGCCCCCCGGTGGTGGAAAGAATTACCAAACTCCATTCAATCTCCAAAGTTCCTTTTGCACCTTTAATAAAAAGCTAAAGATTAATTAGCTATTTTTACACACCCACCATACCTAGCTTGTTAGCTTGTTCTGTTTTTTTCACTGAGTTATGTATGAGGGACAGTGCATGGGGGTTAGGATTGTTGTTGGCAACAAGCAGACAACTAGTTCCTTCAAGTTACCCAGTATACAGCTGCAGACAGTATCCATTTCAAGATTTGGCTTTTTTCCAACCCCTTGCTCATCTTCAGCTCCTCCCTCTGTAAAAACAGGGTAATTACTGGCTCTTGTAAAAAAAATACATTTTTATTTAGACTTGTTTTCTTCTATTAGCATCAAATGCTTCTTCTTTCCAACAGCAGTAAGAATAACTGCCCAGTAAATCTACCCACAAGTTTGCTGCAAAGGTATTGTGAATAAAATAGTAGTCATACTACTGGCTTACTATGATTAACAGTTTTTGTCATAACTATTGGTGTTATATCTCCTGCAGGGGCACAGCAGCAAAGCCCACAGCATCCGACTGTTGAGTGCTCAAATTTTTACAGAGAGTGATTCCAGATGAGCGCCAGGTTGAGATGAGGTTGGGAGATCCTTCACAGATTTTCAGGGGCATGACAGCTCAGACTTGGAGAGCTATGAAACTCTGCTGCCTGGCCAGGGTCAGTGTATATGTGTGTGTCTGCACACAGTGTGCAAAAAGAAAAGAAACAGAGAAACAAAAAAGCAAGCTGAGCCATAGACTGAAAGAAAAGATTCCCTCTGGAGTAAACTACAGTTTGTTTACTGATCACAAAACCCTCCCAGCCAATCCAGAGGAGCGACACAGAGGATGTGCCACAAAAGGACAGAAAGAAACCCACAACTCTTCTGTTTTTCATTAACACTCGAGGTTACCTTTTTTCTCTCTAACACAGTCCAGCTTGAGGCGTTGGGATTCAGTTCATCTTTCCAGCACACAGGCGCAACGCTCAATGTGTCTTTGTTTTCCAGATGAGAACTGTCCCCCTCTTCTTGAAAGTAGGGCTTTATTTCTTTTGGAAAAAATCCCTTTTAAATCCACCTCAAATTGAAATCAATTGTTTGTGTACGTCTGCCAGGAGACTACACCTTCATCAGAGAAGAGAACTAACTACTTTTTACCTCCCTCTATCTATCTTTTTCTTCCAACTTCTTTCATCTCTCTCTCTCTCTCTCTCTCTCTCTCTCTCTCTCTGTCTCTTTCACTCTCTCTCGATTTCTCTCTCCTTCCCTTTCTTATATTTTTCTCTCCCTCTCTTCCTCCTGGATGTATGTCGATCCAGTCATTCATGGTTTTTGGCCAGGAGCTGCAGCCGTGCAGTTTTATGTGGAACATTCCTCTGACAGCAGCAGACACTATTTGCCCTGTGATTATGCAACCTTATTATACCCCACAACACAGCTGTGGGCTAAAATGATCACAATTCTTGATATTCATCACAATTTTTGGAGAATTAAAACCCTTGAAAGGTTATCCAAATAGACATCTGAGATATCAGTTATATAACTTTTTTAAAATATGTGTATTTACATAGGCCTTCACCAAATTCAAATAGGGCCTCATAGGACATCTTTGATTTTTCGCTGACAGTTAGATGATAAGAGTGATATTATCTATGTCATGTCTGTAGAATATTATAAAGCTATAGCCAAAATCACTTAAGTCATCATAAAGGCCAGAAACGGATAGCCAGCCTCCATGCAACGGTACGTCTAATACAATCCAAAGTGCTGCACATCTTAAGCCCAAAGTTTCTGACCAGAGGGAAAACACAACTCCTCATTTGTAACCTGCGTCTAACTCCCAGTAAGACTCCACTTAGTGCAAGGTTTTTTTACAAACTACACTTGACGTGTTAATTTGTGAGCTTTATAGAAGCTGGTCAGCAGATTGTGTTTTTTTCTTTTCTTACCAGACTTTCTTTCTACCTCTTTTTTTATGTTCTTAATCCAGGCTGAGCTAAGAGATGATTGTGTTGAATTTGTTGCATAAACATTTGAGTGCCAAATATCTTCTCATCTAAATCTCTACAAGTCAGTGACTAACATTAAACATACGATGTCAAATAATACCTAATACCCTTCCTCATTTTTTCATGATATAACATCATTTAGTTTTGGAAACAGATAGATTTGTTTGCTCCATCTGAATGTAATCACTCAGATAAACCACATTTTTACAAATAAGGGTATTTTAAATGATGTTTCACTGTGATTTTAAAGGTTCAGTTTGGTCCTACTTTGTGTCTTTCGCACATCTGTGTATTCTCAGCACAAATGAGGACTTTCCTAGTCTTTTGTCCATGGTGTTGCTATTGGTTGTACAAACAGAGACAAATAACTTCAAACCAAGACTACACTAACTCTTCAGAAAAAAAAGAAGTTCAGAAGAGCCAAAAGTGCAGTGTCCAGGTAGGAAGAGAAAGACAGCAGCTGCAGTCTTGCGCTGATCTCAGCACAATGATCGTTCTCCCTTTCTCCTGTTCACATTCTTGCCCTCAGGAACCCTCAGAGGAACCAGGCCGGCTCCCTTCCCCTTCTTTTTACAGCAACAGCTGCTTTAACAGATCTATGCAAGCAGGGCTGTCCTGACCGATGGTGGATCTCCACACCTCTGACAGGCTGCAGTGATTAAATTTTGACAAGGTCACTTTTAAAGAAGCTTCAGATTTGTTAAACATGTCTGCCAAATAATCATGGACAAGTGCCAAAGAAGATTCCTCTCTGTTCTCTTTTTCCATTGTATTGACCCTGCTCCTGCATCCTATTTTAACACTAAACTTTAGATAAATCTCACAGCTGTTGATCCTACAGAGACTATAAATTATGGTGATGAAATAGAAAAAATATCAAAGCAAGACCACCACCTCTGCCACCAGAAAATTATCCACCAAACGACAGGAAGTCGCAGCAACCTGAGCTTTAACTAACCACACCTGCATTTGGTAATAATTATAAGACTGTCAGTCAAATTAATTGGTGTTGAGTTGTAGAAAGATCCAGTACACAAGCATATACACTCCAACCTCCTTCTTCATATGTCGTTCTTTCTGGCTCACAAAGTCTTCCCCAGAATCAACCTCACCCACACACACATATACTGCAGTGCATATAAACGGCTACTCTCTTCTTAGTGTTCACCAACCTTTATTTGAACAAGAGCCTATAAAAAGCTCCCCAACCACTGGTACACCAGCACTTGAATAAAGACAGTATCCTTGTTTATTTTGATAATAGAGTCTTGCGTCACAGTCTGCAGTAGGACATAATCCACCAATCACAGAGTCACGGTTTTTGGATTGGTAATAATGGGGTTAAAGCACGCCAGCGCCTCACAGATGACAGACATTTGACCAAGCACATGCCATTAAGCCAAAGATGGCCTATTTTTTATCCTTGAGGCTACATGTGAGGGGGTTCCCTGTTACATCCCTGTGCAGACAGTCTTTGATAGTGGTGCAATCATGAACCTGCGAATTCTGAATGAAAAAAAAAACAAGGTCCGGTGAAAGAAAGCATTTCCAAAAATGTCTTTAAATCATTCGATTAATTGCATAAAAAGCCACAACAAAGGCTTCAGAATTTAGAGAATAAAGAGCTAGTTTGCAGAGTTTAATGAGAAGAATCTTTGGCACAGCCATCAAAGGTAAAAAAAAAAAGGTTAGTTTAGCTTGGTTCAAAGGTAGTAGAGCACAATAATCCACCAAGTAGCATCCATATCTCACAAACCTGCAAAACTCACAGTGTTTCGACATGTACAGACAAATTAGTATTTAACTTTGACTTGTGGTGCATTAGTGATGTTTTTTGGACGAGACAGCAACAGCTTTGGCAAAGACACTGATTGACATATATACAGATAAATCAGTGCTGCAAGTATGGTGTATTGTTTTGGTGTTTCAATTGATTAAAACTGGGACAGGGACTGTTGAAAACCATGACATATTAGTGTTTTATAGATATTTGTTGACACAGAGCTTAAGAATGGGATGATACCAGTCAAACTGGGACGGATGGTCACCCTAGTCTAACAAGAAACACAACAGCACACATTAAAAACATGTCCTGGCTGAAATGCATCTCGCCCTGATGGTTCTAACACAGTGAAAACACTGGGGGTTGAATTTGTGAAGGGGTACTGTATGGTGGGGTCTCTGTGCTCTGTACGTATGGAGCTAATTTCCTGCGTAGGATCAGTCGAGGTTAGGCACATGAATGGCTCCATTTACTGCAGTGGAGTAGTTTTGTGGATGAAACCAGGTGGTGAAATGTTGAAGGTGGTGAGAGGAGAGATTTGAGTCAGGGCAGTTTGTGTTGTTCATTGTGCAGTCGATGGATTTTTTAAGGATAGTGTGACACTCTCTTTGGGAATTGATTTTGATTATTTTGTCAAGAGAATTTGTAAAAAAAAGTATGAATTAAAAGCCCTCTACATGTAGGTTTTAAATGTATTATCCTTAAGCTTTTCCCTTTAAATAAATAAGTCACTAATGGTTGTATATTTTGATATGACGAACTCCGTGTCGAGTTGACATTCCCAGGAAACAATCACAGGGAAAGTTTGCATCTCTGAGTCAAAACTAACAGCAGTAACTTTAGTATTAGTTCCCCCAGGAAAAAAAATCATCCATGAGGACGATAAATAGGCTGCCAGCTTCTCTTTCGATCAAAGTGGGCGAATCACTCCCAGATGGATCTTCATTGTTCACAACAAGGCAGTTTGTCACTCGCTCCTCCTTTAACTTCGATTGTTTGTTTGGCCTTTTATAAAGAGAATTACACATCTGTGCACAGCTGTCATTGATTAATCTCTAAACATGCATATGTTGAAGGCACTTTCACTGAGAGGGGACACATACAGGAACATTAGACAAAGATTTCCGCATAATTGTAATCAGATTTTGTTTTACATGCAATTTATTCTGGACAGAAGAGGCCATGGAGAGCACAGATGTGAGGGGCTGGCAAACTTGTGTGACCACGACCGGGTCTTCCTGGACACTTTCAGCAAAGAACTTAAACACCTTTAAACACAATAGTTCCTATCCACAGCATCAAACAGAAAAATAGGTCACTTTTAACATTAGAAAAAAGTGTCCATCTACATCTGAAAATTAGAGCCTGACCGATTAATCGGGCATTTATTCACCAGCCATAAATCATTTAATTTGAGTATCATTGGATTGGATTGGATTCTCTTTCTTGCCGTCACCAGCAGAGTGTGCTATATGGATTACGTGCATGCACAGTTACCTTCCAATTGAGTGACCATCTTGTCTTCATTATATGTCTTTTAAACATCTGCTTGATAATTGCATTTGAGGAATCAATACAATAAATGTGTTTATCTGTAGCTATATCTATCTTTCTCTAGAGATCTAATATATATATAAGAAAGATATCGGCCTATATACTGGTATGTGATTCTTTTCTCTCTCCAATATCGGTATCGGCCCCACAAAATTCCATATCGGTCCAGCCCTACTATGTCTTTTTGCTACAGGATGATAAAATGATGAGAAACTTGCAGAATTTGAATAGAATAATAATGAAGGACTTCGGGATGTGTGATGAAGTTTCAAACAGCGAGCAGGAAACCTGACAGCCCTACAGAAAGAAGACTTTCAAATATTCCAAAGCTGGGGCCGTTAGAGAGTTGGGATAACTGATCACACTGATAGACAAACCAGACACATTCATAGAAGGAAGAAAGGGAGCGAGAAAATAGGAAAATAAATAGAAAATGTGGAGTTCAAGAGAAATAGACCCAGCTAATTTATGTTTTATCAAAGATTCTGATTTCTCTGTCTTTTCAAACTATATTTTCCTTTTACCTGCAGAGTCTGTTTACATATAAGAGCATAAGTTACTCTGCAAGGTTTCTTTATGAGAATGCTTATCATTGGGGTCATAATCTGAGTCTTAACAGTCACTCTTCTAAAAAATATTTTCAGTTAAAAATATGCGAAGCAGTTCAGTAATGTGTACGTCAGCATTCACAAATGCTCCTGAAGTTTCCACTTGATCCCCCCCCTCCACTCTTCTCCCTCATCATCATCATCATCATCATCATCAGTCCTTTCCCTCTCTTTGACTCTCTCTCCTTCTCAAAAACACATGCTGGGACCAACGAAACAGAGCTCTTCCAGAGATTTGGACTATTTGAGAGCGCTCCCCGCCCCCTGACTCCTTGAAGAGATTTCCACAGATGCTGCCACATTCTGCTGCTTTCCACTATTTCCCTTTTAAATTCTGACTTTGTTTTTATTAACTCATCTGCACTGATCCTGTGGTCAATATCTGATATTTGTCTCTTCTCTTCAAAATGTTTTTATGCTCAAGTTGTCAAGTTTGTTTCCCATGAAAGCTTCTACCTCAAGAAGTAAAAGAAGCAGGTTTTAAATAGCCGTGAATAACTCTTTGTTCTTTTTAACTCGGCCTCACACTTTAGTGTAAACTGCTGCTAATTCAAACAGTGAGCTCTTTGTGCAAGACGCTCACTGAGTTACACAAACATAAATTGAGCCATGTTGTTGACTGATGAGCCTCGAGCCAGACAGAGAGGCTGTCTCTGGGTCTAAACCATCAGGTACACAGAGGTGGACTCTTAAACTACACACAGGAGTCTGTATTCATACGCAATCACACAGACACACGATTATCATGATGAAACTAAAGTTTAACTTGTTGCCCTTCATGTTTCCACTGGGCAATATGTAGTGTGTCTCTCTCTATTTAACTCAAAAGTGGCTCTCGAAGAACAGATCATATCTTCACATTTTAAACTCACTGAGCTTTATGATAGAAGAAAAACGGTTGTCGTACGAACACTTGATCCATGTGAAAAAGCAAAGTGTCTTTTTTTAAGATATCACATTTTCACCTCCAGGTTTAAAAAAAAGCAGAACAACCTAATTGCAAAACAGAAGAAGAAACAAAACACTTAGAACTGCAAACACTGCTTCTGACAACCATGATAAAGCCATTTGCTTTGAGCCCATAACTCTCATGCCGAAGTTTGAAATCAATAAACCACAGTTTGTTTCGCAGATGCAGTTTATTTAGCCAAGCTGGAAAACCAAAAGATTGCTAGTTCCCAGCCTCTTTTTTTTCAAGCTCCATCAATAAACATCTGAGTTCATACGACAAGACTGCACATTTCACTCCCTCTAATTAAAGGATGTTTGCTGATTCAAACATCATGTAATTTACAGTGCTAAACCAAAAAGGTCATCAGAAGATATTTTAAGCTTAGAATGATTTCAAGGGAACAAATAAGAGGATCTTTTTTATTAGTAGTAGTTTGGAATTTTGTATTATCTCTAGCTATAAAGTCAAATATCCTTGATTTATTTCTGCCATTCAGCACCTCAAAGAACGGACCATTAAACCACTCTGTTGTACTAACTGTTCCAACTAACAAGGGGACTGTAGTTTGATTTGCTTTGGTCCCAGGCAGCAGTCAGCTGATGTAAATACATAGTGTACAAATCTGCAGTTGAAAATAGTAGAGGAGGAAAATGCAATATTCACTCATGTTTGAGTTGTTTGCATTGAATGATTATGACGGTCTGCTCTTTAAAAAAACAAAACAATGCACCTACTGAGTACGTATTGATGATTTTGCAACTCATGTATACAAAATTAATCTATTCATTGTTTTGCCTTTAAAGATTGTTTTTTTTTTTTTTTTAATGTCTGTGACCATGAATCAGGGGCCCAAGTGGTTAAGTTGGTGTCAAGTTGACATCTTAATATGTTCAATATAACAATAAATATATGAAGTCAGGTATACAAAAACCTCTTATATTTGAAACAGCCACAGATGGATTTTATTCTCATTTTGCTTAAGAAAAATTACGATTAGTTCTTAAAAAAGAAAATGACAAATTGACCAAATTCAGTGTGAAATGTTTTGAATATTAATTGACCTGTTTTAAACATTAAAGTAAGAGTCTGTGACTGAGTTTAATACTCAGGTTACGGAAGTCTCAAAGTATTCAGAGACCTTGGATTTGCTCTTTTGCTATTCTCTGACAACAAAAAAGTATAAAGTGAAGAATCCTTTACATTCAACAAGCAGAAATTTTCCACCACTGGATTTTGTGACATTTGGGAAACTGTGTGAGTATTGTGCGCTGGTAATTCTGGCTATCCTCATATGGCCCTGTAGTATAAACCAGGCTATTGGAAGTAATGTTATTGTGGCTATAGGTAGTCTGACAGCGCCTGCTTTCACATCCAGCCCAGCTGGTGATGTCATGGCTTTTGTTATTTCAGTGGTGGTCCCACATGGCCTCAGTTAAAGCGCTCTCTGCTATGTGCACTCTCTCTCTCTCTCTCTCTCTCTCTCTCCTCTCTCTCTCTCTCTCTCTCTCTCTCTCTCTCTCTCTCTCTCTCCCTCTCTCTCTCTCTCTCTCTCTCTCTCTCTCTCTCTCCCTCTCTCTCTCTCTTTTCATCATCCATCTCCTTCCCACTCTCAGCGTCCAACCACCTCCTCCTCTTACAGCTGACCCCTCCCTCACTGCTGCATTCCATCTTTCCCACCTTCCTCAACTCTTACTCTGTCTACTATTCTATTTCTTCTGAAATCCTTCTCTCTCTCTTCTTCCCCTCTTTCTCTCTCTCTTCCTGTCTTTTTCTCCCATAGTCTCTGATTATCTTTCCAGACAGACTTCATTCCTAAACAACTACAGACCTATATTCCAACACTCTTCCAATCATTTTCAGCCACTTTGAAAAACAGTTCTTCCGTTTATATCTGCAGGATGAACCTGTAGCTGTAACTTGTCAACACATCATAAATACCTACAAATTACAATTTAACTTACTACTTACAGTATTGAAAGAAAATCATACTTAATTAAAATCCTAAAATGTAAACTTTGAGGGAACAATATTGATTTTCTTTTACTTTTAAGAACTTAATGGAGCAGGAATATTTTAGCAAGCTGGCCATAACTATGCTGAACTGTATAAATCCAGGGTTGTTTCTTTCATGGCATTAGATTATAGAGTAGCTGACAAACAATATGATAGCTAATTCACAAGATAGCTGTGAGTCTGACCGAACAATCTGAGGTCATCATCCAGTAAAGACAGTACAGTAGAGGAGAGTGAGCAGGACACCGACGAGCTACAAAAACCATCAACAAAACTAAATGACTGTTCATACAGTCAGAAACTGACTCCCAGCAATGGTTACATTTCTGTTTTTCCAGAAAAGCTTCACTGTATAAAACTTAGTGCACTGTATTCGACCCTGTATAATGGTGAGCATGTTGCATGACCCATGTACAGAGGCTCTAGTCCTTGTTGCAGGGTTCGAATCCAACTTCAGCCCTTTGCTGCATGTCATCCTCCTCTCTCTCCTCCCAACAGTTCCTGTCTCTTGTCAGCTGTCCTAGCCAATAAATGCAAAAATGCCCAAAAAGGAAACTTAAAAATGTCTGTGTACTTTCTCAGTCCTCCAGGTCATGGTAAATCGAAGCTTAAGTGGACTTGGTGAAAGAAGTAGCCAAACATACAGAGGTTTACACTTGTTCAGGTTGTCTGCGATCCATCTTACCATGTAAGAGCTTGGTTTGGATGTTAATGGAAACCAAATTTACTGGAAGTTTAAGGTTTCGACAATCGTTTTTTAAATAAACGTCCAAGTTAAAAATAAATTAAAAATAAACCCAGATAATTTGTGATTAACGGACATGTACCCAGCTCTGTCCAAACCCTGATTTTTGGCAACCAAAAATATAACCATCAAGTCATATAACCATCAGCTTGACCAATTCAAATACAAAGAAATAACATACATTCCTTTACTTAGTACAATTAACATATGTGGAAGTTATTAAACGAACCAAACAAAGATTTTCCCTGTCCTCATCCTTGTAGGAATAATCTCTGGCGCTCAGGGGCTTGTGTGACACTCATTTGATACCTCAAGTGCCAGAGTTTATTTTCTCATACCTCCTGAATCATCAGGGGCTTTGTCACCTTTGACCCTTCACCCTGTCAGAAGGGGAACACGTTTGTCAGTTCAGCACAAGAGACGCTTTGAACAAGTAATCAAAATCCAGCAGCAGGACGCTGCAGTACATCTCTTTTTCAGGCAAAATTAAGGTTTGCAGGTCTGAAACAAAGCAAAGTCTCTTCTCATCGAAAGTGAACTTTAACACTCGAACCAGGCTCTCCTACAAACGTGAAGATGAGAGGCACGGACCTCTGCTGAGCACACACTGCACAATAACTCCCTGTACCATAAAGCAGCGTATGGAGTCATGTCGAGCAACAGCTTAATGCTCTCACAACTGTTGACACATTTTCAGTCCACAAAGCAGTGACCCATTACCGAATTTACAACCCGCAATAAGAAACAAGAAACTGCAGCTGATTTTAGGCCTGCAGTCTATAAATAGATAATTGATAGTTTAGTGATCCAGAGTCTTTGATCCCTGTGTTGTGAAGGGTTTAGAGGCGTGCTACAGGATCACCAAAGGGAAAAAGTTATAATTTGCTTGGAACTTTGCTATTCATAAACAGATTTTCACTTTATGTGCAGAAAATGTCAGAAATCATACAAAATTACATGTTACACGTACAACTTCCATGTATGCTTGTAGAGTAGGGAATACATGGAAACATGATTTTGAGGGACTTTTTTGGCGAGCAAAGGACCTAAATTAAACGTGACTCAACTTCACTTTTTCACCACATTTGACTCAGAGGGTTCAAATAGTAAGTCAAATTGTTTTTGGCAGAAAGAATTGTGGTTCCTCAATTTCTAGCATGCAGCATAGACTGCATAAAACATGGGCATATTCTTATTTAGGTTACCCAGTAGTTTCTAAAGAGCTATTATGAAGCTCAATGTAGCCTGTCACCATATTGAAAATGCTTTTTCAAACAAACTTCAAGCTAAGATAGAATCAGGCAAAGAGTTGGAGTTGTTGCTGGTTTTAGCTATGGTCGGATTTAGCTCACATGAAATGCAAATCTATGAATAACGCTTAGGCTTCATAAAAAAGAAACAAATTGATATAAACAAACAAATACCGGAGCTATTGAGACCATAACTGTTTTTTTTTGTACCAGGCTGTAAACATGTTTACTCCTGCTGTTAAAATTTGAATCCAGTCTCCTGTGGAGTTACTGCATTATTTTGCAGTTCTGCATTGCTTCATTTTTCAACACCAGAGGTTGCAGCTTGGTCTGCAAGTGTTAACAGCAAAGCATTCCACTGATTTACAATAAGTCACAACTCCACTTGAACCTGGACTCAATAAATGACCCTTAAAAACAAACAAACATGCAGTATGATTATATGACCCATCAGACGACCACAGTTCCCCTGACACGGCCGAGCTGTGCAGAATAGCACTCATGCTGCACACTAAGGAAACACCAGCTGCTACTGATTCCTATAAAGTGTGAGAGGTTAAAGATCACAGGTCACAGGTCACAACCTGCACAGGGGTGAGGTCCCTGCATTTATGACGCCACTACACTGCCCCTCTGCCACTTAAATATAGCTAAAGTTGCAGCGGAAGTGTAAAGTGGATCTTCATGGTATTACTATGAGCACACAGTTAGTCGCTGTGATTTATAACCTCAGGTCATGTGATCAGGTTAAAGCCGGGACAAGAGTGTCATTCCTGCTCAAACTATAGGCTGTTCAAAGAGGTCTGATGGGAAGATCAAGGCTGTTTTTGTGGGCTGTTTGTTTCCTCTGTGAGCAGGAGTGAGTCTGGAGTTCATATTATATTATAGAGAATATAGTAAGGGCTCCTGATGTTCAGCCTAAGTATTTCAAAGAGAATAGAGCAGAAATGGTAATGAGTGTGAAACTGAACTTCATAAAATTAAGCCTTTCTCATTGAAAATACTTCCCTTTTTCTATTTTCTTATCATATATATCACTCTGGATTAAAGCACACACAACAGCAAGAATCTGTAACTTATTTTGTGCTTGTTTGACTTTAGATGAAGGACTTGTATTGTGCAATGGGAAAGATAACTTCACTTAAATTCAAAATAAATAAGCAATATATTATTTTTTTATCCAAGTCTTTGAACCCACTCTAGAAATGAAGAAGCAGCTACAAGAATCTGGTTAAACATCACTGTTGGAATTATTTACGTTATTGATATCAGTGAGTAAGCAAGCGAGCTGCACACCGTTTAGGAAACTTTAAATTCTCAGAGGCATATCTAATCTGACACTAGTGTCATAGCAGAAGAAAACTGCCATGGTAACAGATGAAATTCAGACAGCAAGAGGCCCAGACTGCAGGATCATTTCACAGTCATTCAGTTTTAACAAACAAGACAATTCCAAGAAGAAGAAAAAAAATGATGTCTCCATTAGAACTGTCTTATTGGCTGGAGAAACAACAAACAAATAGTGTAAATAAAGAATAAACCACCAACTGTATGTTTATGTAGGAACCTATTTAATAAGTATTGGAACATGGCACAATTATTCTAAGCAGTCTTTGTACTGTTGTAATCCTGTACAAAGAGTTTACAGTTAGAGTTTAACCTGAATTAACAGTATGTCTCTACCACTTGACTGAACATAACACCAAAGCTATACATTTATTCACCTTAATCTCTGCTCTACTTTTTAGCAGGGTTCAGTTGAACAGGTCACGGAAGTGAACTTGAATACCTTTACCCAAGTTCTCGTTACAGCAATAAATAAATCAATGCTGACAAAATTGAAAAGAAACAAACATCTGGTATCAATGCTGTTAAAGACATCTTACAAGCCATTTCAATTATTCAGTTAGGCCTCGATTAAATGATTAAAAAGACTTTGTCTGTATATACCTGTACATAAGCAGATACACGTATAAAGCTAAAGCTAGAAAGCAAGTCACACAAGAAATGCAGAGAGAGATATTGGATATAGATGTAATAAAAGTTAAGTCTCACTTCTTTACCAAACGCTATGTTGTTGAGAGGGCAATCGCAAAACACGCTAATTAAACAGATTTATTTAAAAGAACTATATGAGAGCTGCAACATACTAACACATAGATGTATCTTTTGATTATTTTCCTGATTAAGAGACTATTTATTTAGTCTGCAAAGAGATTTGACAATGTCCAATTACTCGTGTTTATTGAGTCCAACTAAAAGTCCAAACCTAAAAGATATCCCAACAGCTTTACAGCATACCTTACAAAAGCAAAGCAAGATCACATTTAAGAAGCTGAGGCTGGCAAATTATTTCAGAGAAAGTGACTTCAGAGTTAAAATGATTATCAAAATAAAACAATAAACAAGTGCTCTTGAAGCTCATGGCTCAGGATTACTGAATGAGCAGGCAGAGGAAATGAACTACCTGCTAACACTGTTCATAGATGTGTGAAGCATCAAGAGTTTTGGTTCTTCAAAACACTTTTTACATTAAACTATTAGAGTGATGTAAGCCCTGCATATTAAAGTGCTTATAAGTGATGTTTACTTTTATTATAAAGTTGTTTCACCTATACTCTTAATTTAAATTGACAGGTTTGTGTCTTTTCTGTTGTGCCTAACAGTATAATTATGTCTGGTGCACTCACATCTGAGAGCACTGTCTGATGAACAATCACCACTTTTGAGGTAAAATAATAGCGTCTAATTATAGATACATTTTTGGGACAAGCTACAACAGCTATTAAACTTTCCTTTCTGTCAGGGTATGCATGTTAGGTCTGTGCAGACTTCTCAGAGAAAATAATGAAGCGCCTTCAATTAGCGTAACGAAGTGCTTCTGACGTCGCTATGCTTTCTATGAACAGGGCGGGAGGAGGAAGGCGAGAAAGGGGGAGGGCACCGAAGTTAGGGGGAAGCAAGTTTCAGGGGGTTTTTTTTGGGTTCAGTAGCAGCACGTGTGGAGAGGAGTGGTCTGGGACGGCAATGATGGAAACCTGGGAGACAGAATGGGAGGGAAGCGGGGCTCAGATTTCAGCCTGACAGGGGGTAAGGGGCCGGCCTGATATTTGGGAATATACGAAGATTCATTGAAGGCAGCCGGGACATAAAACTACAGCGTCAGGCCCGAAGTGGTCGGTGCTGAGTTTGTGCTGCAGGTCTGGGTCCTGCCGCTGGATTCCTCCATCCGTTTTTCTTTTTGGGAAGGGTAATTTCGAACGATTCGGCTTTTGTAACTTTTGGAACCACACACTAAATACTGAGAGAAGCCAACGCTACATTAATTCTCCCTAAAGGGCCCTGCATGTCTAATATTTAGACATGTTCAGCTTTATGGATTCCAGGACTCTACTGCTACTTGTAGCAGCCCAAGTTTGTCTATTAGCCGTGGTGAGATGTCAGGGGGAGGAGGACCGTAAGTGACACTTTTATTATACTTTACTACAATGAATAAAAGCTGCAATACGGTGCATATAGAGAGCGGATGCTATTCCACGTCAGATTACTCTGAAATAGGATTATCGTTAAGATATAAGCACCTGGACTTTGAACTGTTGAGCGATTGTTTTGGAGCTTGGAGCGATTTGGTTTTTCTCTCGCACCTTTTACGCGCAAAAAAGTTCATGAAATTTTGTATTATCTGTTGCATGAAAAGTTATCTTATGGTTATGGATCTTCTTTCTACCAAGAGTTGGATCTTTCGGTGTCTTTGGAGTTTGATAAAACTTAATTTATTAGAGTTGTGGACGTGCGTAAAAGTGGGACAGTGTTTACGCAAAATAACGCGCACAGAGAATGAGCCGTGTGATTTCTTACCTGTATGGAGTTTTTTTGTTTTTTTTTATTTAACAAATGTATTCATTCTCGTTGAGGGTTCTCATTCTCAGATATAGTTTTAAAATCACCTAGACACCGAATTTGATCCACTACCGTGGATCCTAATGTCTTATCCTCTACCTCCCCCTCCTTTCTCAGGTCAAGATGCTGGACACCTGTGGGTGCTTTAGGAGCCCTGACAGGCTCTTCTTTTAGCTGCAGATTCACTTACTATAGAGGGGGGAGAGGGGGAGGGGATGGGCAATAAGTGAGAGGTGGCCAGGCTCAAGGGCCTGTGGTGAAAAGTGTTCACATTCCTTTGCTGTCAGAGGGCATCCAGACAAATCCTGGCTTGTTGAGGCAGAAAGGTGTACGGATAACCAAGAATTGTGTTACTTTTTTTTGAGAGATCTTTTAATATTAGCCCCATCAAGAATGACATGGCCCTTGTGTTATTCTCTATACCTGCAGACTCTGTGCTCTCTCGCTCTCTCTCTCTCTCTCTCTCTCTCTCTCTCTCTCTCTCTCTCTCTCTCTCTCTCTCTCTCTCCCGCTCTCTCGACAGCTTTCTTGAAAAAAATTGGAGAATTCATCATAGTTATTGATTTTAGTATTCACCAGAGACAATTGAAATGGAAGGTACGCCAGTAGCAGAGGCCAGAAATAATGTTCCATATGATTTCAGCATTTCCATCTGCTTAAAAGATTAGCCATAAGCTGTGACAGTCAGCCCGGAGAGAGACAGAGCCAAGGTGCAAGAGAGAGAGGTGATTGGAAAAATATAAAACTGAGGGGACTTAGTTATTGTTATTCTGAAAGGTGCAGTCTTTTCAGGGCACAAAAAGTCAAGCCAACCAAGCTTTGAAAGCAAAGAAAATGTGTATTTTCTAGGAAGAAAGAGAAAAAGAGGGGTAAACTCGTGCCAAAGCAATTGCAAGTCTCAGGTTACCCTTTCAGAGAAATAGGCCCCTGGTTATAATGTGAGCCCTTCTTTCCTCAGCGTTTTCGCTGTGAGATGCTGAAGTGACAAAGAGGTCTGATTGTGACCCCAGTAAAGAAAGCTCAACGATCCTTAGTCACTCAGAGGGGACCAGGGTTAGTTTGGAGCCCAAGTGAGTGACCATTGATTGACAGAGGAAGGCCATGAAGCTCATCAGTCAGAAATAAGAGATGCACAAAAGTAACAAAAAGCAGTCAAAGAGTTTAGTCTACTATCCTCCAAGTACACCTGGGTTCACTTTACTATGTTCATTGTTCATTTGACTCCCTTGAAAAGCAGTATGGCTGCCAACACTCAAGAGAGGGGACTAACAAATTATCCTCAGTGATGAAAAGCCAGCTTTCTATCAGTCATACACAGAGGAGCTCTTGTCCCAGAGTATCAGTGGAGAATCTTTCATATCAGAGCCAGTGAAAAGACAGGTGCAGTCTTTTGACGGGCCTGAAACAGTAAATGTCAAACCTGCGAGGTATGTGCGTGAAAGCTGACCATTTTCTTTTTTTACCTTGTGTTTGAATTGGCATCTGATGCAGCTATGGCTTCCAGATGGGGGGTTTAAAATGTGCCCTATGTTTAAACAAGGCAGTAGTTTGTGAATTGCCGGCTCTGTCCCCTCTCCAGAAAGAGCTCATTCATTGCTGCGGGGGTCCGTTAGGTTACCTAGACTTAAGCAGTGCTCAAAGGTAAATATAGCTACTGTACTTACTCACACTCTGCACTCTGGACCCTCAGGCCTTTTCTTTTGGTGTGTTAACCACTTTCACCCATAAGGTGCAGGTTCAGCAGCTTCAATCAGAGCCTTTCTTTCAGCAGCTGTTGACTTTGAAGTGAGCTGCCAGACTGGAAAATGATCAGGGATATGGCTAATTACTGAGTTGATTGCTGAAACCAGGTACAGTACCTGTATTGAAACATGCCTCACCTCCATCACGTTCTGCTCGGTTCTCTTTGCCAAGTTGTGGTCTGAAAAAGAAAAAAAATCCAAACATTCTTCATGTACTGAATGCAAAGTCTGTCTCTGTTGCAGTAAATGAGGGTGTCTCCCGCAATGTAAACTCGCCCTATATTTAACTTGTCGAGGAATTCAGGCACATTGGCAGCTCCTGTGAAGTTAGTGGACATTTCCTGCAGGTGTCGCTCAGCCTCACTGTGATGTTACACTGCCACTCAGTGGCTAGTTGGAAGGTTGCATGCTTTTGTTTTCATTAAGTAGACTCAGTGTTGTTTATGTAGGGTGAATGATTTCACATGAATTTGTGTTTGTTTGTTTGTTTTTTAACTGGCAGTTAATGATATTGTGGCCTGCATTTCAGTCAAGATGTAGACTCCAATCAGAGGATAGAGCTAGGGCCCGGGATAGAAATGCTGGCTTTGGAAAGAGAAGTTGGGGTTTATGTAAGCTATAGTGTGACAATGATAAGTTGAAAAAGCTATTTGTGACAAAAAATAATTTGGTCAGACCTTCATTTCACTATTTTTTAAAGCAAAAAACCTTGCTGGTCCTTACATTCTGGAAAAAAATAATCTTTGAAAACAGAAGTATTTGAGATTGAAATGTAACTGTATCTACTGCAGCAAGCTATTTGCACACATCCCTTTGAGATACCAACATAGACACTTTGCATTTGCTATGACTATTTTGAGTCACCATTTTTGAAGAAAATAACAGAAAAAAACCTGACTGAAAATAAAGTTTAGTAGCAGCCCATACTTCTTTGTTCATTATTTACAGGGATGGTATTCACAAGTTAACATCTAGATGTGTAAATCTAGTCATCAATATCTTTCTGACCCACCATTGAGAAGTAGAAGACCACAGTTTATTTTGTGTTTGTATATCTGCCACTGCACACAACTGTAAATTCTAACCTGTCCAATAATATTTATTTCTATAGATATCAAATAAAATTTGTATATATGTAAAAACGTTTTTGGTTTATTTTTAATTTAGCTGAAAGATTTGCAGCACTGACATTGTGTTAACCCTTTGGAGCACCTGTTATTGCACTGTTTCCCACAACAACAAAACATTATGAAGGTTGCTCTGAATCTCAAAGATGTGTAAAGATTGACAATATATACGATAGTTGTTGTTTATAAATAACAAATTGCAGTGACTGCTATTCATACCTGATGCATAATCTTCTTTTTCCTCCCACGATCCACCTGCCCTGGCCTCTGTGTGTGTCCCTAACAATGGCCGCACACACAGAGGAGGATGGGACTAGCTGTGTACAGGACGGACAGCGTTATAGCGACAAGGATGTCTGGAAACCAGAGCCTTGTCGCATCTGTGTGTGTGACACTGGAATGGTCCTGTGTGATGAAATCCTCTGCGAGGAGCTAAAAGACTGCCCCAAACCTGAAATCCCATTTGGAGAGTGTTGCCCCATCTGTGCTGCTGACCCATCTCCACCCATCGGTCGTAATTTATTTATCTCCCACCTCTCATAAATAAATTACTCTGCATGATTGTGTTGTTTATTTTGGGGAAAAAATGAGAGTTTGGTATAAATCAAAGGTTGGTGTCAGGTGCAGATGAAACCTCTTTAATGCTTTAAATCAGGCTGTTTATGTGCCAACCTTTGATTTTAATACAATTCTCCATCCTCAAAACAAACAAATGATCAGAAATAAAAGCCAACAGTGACACATCTGAGCAGATTTCAGTGATATGCTACCAATCTGCCATTTTTCTATGGCTGGCTCACCTTGGCCCCATCTTGTTTGAATCATCTCTCCTTTGCTGAGTATGATGAAAACATGTGGGAGTCATTAAGGAAATACCTCAGTCAGGCAGACACAGCCTCGCATTTCTACTTGATATCCTCTCTGTGGATTTCTGCAGATCTGATGGCTAGAAAAACTGCGACACTCCACTGTGTCTTTTTTTGTTTTTTAAAGGAGCTTTTCACCAAATGGTCGCCTGATCTATAAGGAGCTTAGTGGCTCAGATCTTGGAAACATAAACAGAGTTGGCTGAGGAGCATTGATGAAATCAGAAGTGTCACTGTTTGCTGTAATGCATGCTTTTTGATTTAAATGCTTTGTAAGAAAAATGCCCTTCTTCCATTCAAGACAAAGTCTAGTGCTTTGAAAGCAGAATGTTACATTCAAACCAACATTTGTAGTTATACTACCTTTGCAGGGCTAGCTATCAAACCTCATATCTATCTCAAATTGACCAAAATGTGTCATGATCACAGAGTATTAGGTACTGAATGTTGCCAATAAATGTATTTCAGATTCATAATCTTGTTAACATTTTATTTTGGTTGGCTAGTTCTAGATTTCAATCACAATCTTGCTGGTTTTAGACCAAGCTTTTGGCTACCTGAATTGAGACAATACCTGACACTAGATAAGTATGGTAATTAGTGTGAAATGATGCAGAAAAACTAGAAGAAATATACGGTTTTGGCATTAGCACTGACAAGTGTGTATCATTCAGGCACTATTAGAAAACATCACATTTAATCTGAATGATACCCAGCTCAACCTTAATAATAATATGCAAACTTATACTGTATCAGTAATGCTACTGACCAGTGCTTTTAAGACAGCTTTGCAACTTTAAGATATCAAACCATGGCCTTTAACAAGATTTAAGGTTATTCCAATGCTGTTGCTTTCTTTTACCTCAAGCTGCTTTGCTTCTGCTTGGAGCTCTTAAGATGGTGATTCAACCAACACGTATTAATCCTAATGGGCTCTTTGGGAACTACATATAGTAATTTGGTGGTGGTATTAGCACACTAGTTTAGTTTAGGGAAGAGTAATTGTCTATCAGCACACATTGATTCTCTGGGTGTCTGTGAAATATTCAGTTTAACTCTGATTGGATTGTTTGTGTGCAATGCATTCGCTAACTGTGATGTGTTTCTCCCCTCTAATCCACCTGACCACAAAACAGGAGCACCCGGAGCCAAGGTGAGACACTGCATGACACTAAGATGCTCTGTCTGTGAGGATGTGTGTGTGTGTGTGTGTGTGTGTGTGTGTGTGTGTGTGTGTGTGTGTGAGTGTGATCAGGATTTCGCTGAGTGTGTGTTTGTGTGTAGATCTCAAGCACCTGCAGTTAAATGAGTATCAATCCAAGACAGATAGTGATGCACGGCCTGTTGTTTATGGATTTAGATCACCCTTTGATGCTGTATGGATGACGGTTATTCCACTCTAGACACTGTATGCTATATTTATGTGACTAATAATACTGAAGGGCTACTTATTATTTTGTCATTTCCCATCTACCTTATAATTGCTCATTTCCCATAAGTTGTGATACTGTATGTAGATGCTCTCTCAGGGACTTGGGTATTAACTTATCAGATATTTGAAAAACAGTTTGAATTTTTTGTTGTTGTTGTAATTTCAACATGTTTTTGTTTTTATTCTCTGTCCCTACAACATCAGGGTCAGAAAGGTGAACCCGGAGACATTACCGATGTAAGTTGACACCACACAGAACAAACAATATAACTTACATTTCTCGTTGTTGCTCTTTGCAATAGTTGATTTCTAACTTATTCTAGTGTTAGAAAATCTCCATTAGCACTTTGAGACATCTTGAAGGTGAATTCACAACATTTATTTTAATTAAAAGTATCAAAACTAAAACAGAAACATACACCATCTCAACCGAAAATGTTATTTAAGTGGACATTTGTACTCTGAGAAGTGGAATCTGCGACAGTATTTCTGTAAGATATTTTATTGTATAGGTATTGCTGTTGCATAATTGTGTTAGAGCCATAAATGTTGAGCACTTTAATGTGCAAAAGTGCATTACATTCAATCAACTCACCATATACAGTCTTGATCTGCAAAGTAACAATTAATGGAAGCTGCTAGAGTTACTCTATCTTCTCCCTGGATGTGGGTGTGCGCATGAAAACTACTGAAGGTACTCAGAGATATATCTGGAATAACTTCTTGTAATGAAATCAATGATGGACTAAACAACCTCACTGCCAGCAGGCCAGAAAAAGACAGACAGAGGCTGAAGGAGGCAGTCTGAGTGAGAGCAGGCAGCAGGTCTAGTAGCGCACTCATCAGGGAGACAGCCAAGCACAATAATGCCTCAATACACTCCTCCATAAAGACCCTCACAGGCCAGCAGAGAGAGAGAGAGAGAGAGATAGAGAGAGAGAAGAACACCCTGCTGCTGCACATGGAAATGCTTTACCCCTCTAAAGGGAATACAAGTCCATGACAGGAAATTAGAAGGCATTGTTTACTGTATGCTTCTTATAATGCTTCGCCCGAAGAGATTAGTAATTAACATCCCGCTCTGATGGGGGAAGATAATGTTTCCCCTGCCTCCAGTGTAGTGTGGCCTAAACATCACATCTGGTGAAGCTTTAGTACAGGTCCTATATGTAAAGAGACGAGTACAAAAGGTTGAAATTAACATTCAACAGACGATAACTGACATCTTTTCACTATTTCCTTTGCTTCCTTTGCTCAGGTTGTTGGACCAAGAGGACCAGCTGGCCCAATGGTATGCATAAATTACTTTACTTTACATTTATTTAGTATTTCCTTAATTTCAGCTTTTAAAATCTTTATGTGTGGAGAATTCCACGTAGAAAGAACCTTTATTTAGCTGTAAAAAGAGTTAAATTTATTGCCATCTGTTGTGACAGGAGAGCAAAATTGATATGACATAACAGTAGCAGAGTTCACAAGCTCCAGCTGCTTCTGAAATTCACATGCCCTGAGAAAACACCTGAGGTCACTGACTGCTTCACTGTATCCCGTTCACCAGGGCCCACCAGGAGAGCAAGGAAACCGAGGAGCGAGAGGAGATAAGGGAGAGAAGGTCAGTATGATTTTTTTTAAATCCCTAAGCTCTCCGATCTTGTCATTTTACCACTGAAAACTAGCCACAAACTTTTTTTTAAAGAGGTACAGTCTGTCCTACTGAACCCGATAGCTCTGGGTCTCTGCAGGCAGAGGTGGGTGGATGAGTGGGTGGGGTATCTGTTATAGCTTGCAAGTTTGCAGAATGGCCGCCTTTCATGGAGCGGCTCAGTCTAACTTGTCATGTGTCGTTTCCATTAGGGCTTAAGTCTGGATGCTTTAACAGATGTGGGACTGTGGGAGACTCATAATGTAAACGTCTGATTTCCCACACTGACTGAGCACGGCCACAGAGGGAGGGAGTGATGATGCTTTCATCAGGCTTTGATCATTCCATTATTGTAACATCTCTTAGATGTGATAAAGACTGTAGGCAAGGAGTTTACGCCGTGTAGTCGTCTTGTTTATGCAGATTAAAACACAATATGCACAGCGTTTTGGCTAGCAGAGGTAAAGAAGTGAAGCAGATATTCAAGTGTTCAACACATTCTTTGCTCAGGATCCCCTTGCAGGGTAATTTGTCACTACATGCACAGAGGAATGCCAGCTAGTCTGATTCTGATAAATCATCAGCATGCTCTTAAATCTGCATTTTGTTTTTAATTGTGTACTTGGAGATGGTGTTAGCGTTTGAGGTATTTTTTTTAGGAGTTTGGTAAACTTTAAACATCCAGAACTGAAAGACAAATGTCAGACTTGAATGATCAATATCAGGTGTAGTCCAGTTCCCTTCAGTGCAGTTTGGAGAAGGTTCAACTGAGCGTTAAATGTCTGTCAGCTGTATCTGATAAATGTGGTCCATTTGTGGATCATCTGCCAGCAAGTGTGTCATGATTTATGAAGTATTACTGAGCTGAAACACTGGCACACAAGCCTGAAATTAATCAATTGTGGCTTCTAATGATTATTTAAATGTATTCATACACAGCTTGAAAGCCCACAGTATTTGGCCTGGTGTGTTCAAAGTTAATTTGATAACAAGCTTTGAACAAATAGGAGGATTTTTGGACCAGATATGAATAGAAGCCTGTATTTGAGTGGAGGAAAATAGGAATTAAAGCCAGAATATTTATTAGGTCAGTTCGATATTTTATAAATCACAAAGGACCAATGGGTTCTTACACTTGAATGGTTCTAGCTTCTCAAATTGGAAAATGTGCTGTTTTTTGTGTGCTAAATTTGACAGATGAGTTGTTGGTTTTGGATTATACAACTTTGGGCATTTTTAAAGGCTGCATCATTTATTGGGTCATTTCATTTTCTTTATAAAACATACACTGATCATTCAAATCCAGAGTCTAGAAGTTCTGAGAAGTTCTCAAAATGACCTTACTTCCCAAATTATCATTCTTCATCATCAGTTTTATTTATCTTTATTCCTTGTTCTTTTTCAGGGAGGCTCTGGTCCCCGTGGCAGAGATGGTGAGCCTGGCACCCCTGGAAACCCTGGCCCCCCCGGACCTCCAGGACCTAATGGACCCCCTGGCCTTGGCGGAGTGAGTATTTCACAACAAGCAGGGCTTTAGCATTCACTGCAGACACAGGAGCTGACAGGCTGATGCAGGGCCAAGAATGGGTTCAGTCTGACTGCGTGGAATAAGTAGAGAGAATGGTGAAAATGGAGCGAGGAGAGAATCCAGGAGCACAAAAGATGTGGGAAATCTTTGGAGGAGGCAGAGGGACAACAGCGAGTAGATGCAGGGAGAAAGAATAGGTCGAATGCCTCTCATTCTTTAAGGAGAAAAGGAGGGAGGAGGTAGACTGAAGGGAGGAGGTGGGTGGGAGGGCAGGAGGTAGTGTGATAGACTTGGGAGGAGAGCTTTTTTTGGGAAGGGGGGGGACAAGGCCACTCTTTGTGTTGGCTAGAGATGAAAAGTGTTCTCATGCCCTCTGTCTCTCCTCTGTCTGCATCAGGAGTCAAATAATGAGCTCTGAAGTGACAATCTATTAAAATCTGATCCTGCTCCTGACAAAAGGACACAGCGTCCTCCAAACTCTATACATTTATGACAAAAGACTTGGCTTTGACATAAATACTTGAATTTTGTATTATGAAAACTGATACATTCCATGCAGTTTTACAGACGCCAACACCTGTATTGGAAATGCCTCCCATACTGGCTATAATGTGCCTGTAATAAAAATGCCTTAAAATACAGTACTAGCAAACACACTAGTGCATACAGAGATCAGATACCTCAATTGAAGTTTTGACCCAAAAAAATATATATTATTGTTGCAACTAGAAAATACAGTTCAAGAGCAGCAAAGATAACCAGTGCACTGCTAGCTTCTAACGTTAGCCAAAGCTAGCAAGATGTGAGCAAAACTTTTTTCAAATTACATATTTTAAGGCTGAATGCTGTTTCTGTTTGAAGGTCAGATCATTTTAACTGAAACGTAAAGAAGAGTAATGCAGTGTCTTGTTGAAAATCGATTTTTACCATATACTCAGGACAGCAGAAAAAGCTGCTAGCCAACCCGCTGCTAACGTTAGATTAGTTTGTTTCAAGGATTCCTCTGTGTAGCCTATTGAGTCATGCTACACAACAAATATAGCATTATCTCATAGCCATACAGGGTTAGTATACATTTTAAATAAAATGAATAACAGCTAGGTATATTATTTTATCGCCCTATTATCTTGTGGGTATATGCAAATATTCATGGCCATGTAAATCTGTAAAGGCAATGTAGATGAATCAGAAAAAGTTCTCTGTGTATAATAATCTTTGTGTTTCTTGATTATATTTTTAATAAAAAAAAATTCCTATGGTCTTTTTCAGAACTTTGCTGCTCAGATGGCCGGTGGTTTTGACGAGAAGTCGGGCGGTGCACAGATGGGTGTGATGCAAGGGCCAATGGTGAGCGAGTGATGATAGGACCTGCTGCTACCTCCATGTTCAATTTTTTTAATAGTCTGCTACATATTAAGCCACTCAGAAGCAACAATGTAGGAGGGGTCAGGTGATGACCACTGAAACTCCAAAACTAAAACTAGTTCCTGCATTATTTTTGTGGCTCTTCTTTTTACCTTCTGGAGGGGCACAATCAGTTCCCCTACATGAACCAAAGAATCACCGCTTGGTTATTAAATATGAAAACTTTGACATGGATGCCTCAACATCGTTTTTCACCCAGCGAGGACGTACCCTTGGAGGATTTAAATGACTCAAGGATGGGAGAAACTTGCTGTTTTCCCTCCTTTCTGAATGGTTTTTGGAAAAAACAAATGAAGAGAAGATAAAAGGTCGGCCCACCCAGTGCTGACAAAAAAGTTCTTGGTCCTGATGGAAAATAAACAACTCATATGGAGTACAGAGGGGGCATTCTGTGTATTGAGACAACAGCCATTGATTGTCAGCTGGTGAAAAACCACTGCTGCAGTGAGTTAGCTGGCATGGCGACCAGCCGAGTTCTGAGCGAGGAGCGCACTGGGAGCTATTTTGTTCTTTTGAGAGCCAAAGAGAGGCTTGGCAGCATCTCAGCCCAGCTGAGGTTTGAGACACAGGGAGGGGGGGGAGACAGGAGTGAGCTGAAGTTGATCAGATCCTCACAGCCAGCAGCAGTATTTGCGGCTTCGCTCCTTCTAGCTGTCCCTCCATATGTCTGTCTCGCCTTAATACTGGATCCTTTCTGAAGTCGGTCATGTTTATTTTGGCCTTTTCCAGCCTGCAGAGCAGTGAAAGAACAGACTGGACTGAAATATTAAAGCAAAGTCAAGCTTTTAACCCTTCATATACTTCCTCAGCGCGTCCCTGACCCCTATCATACCCCTGCAATTTAAACACTGAAATGTATGCACACACATTCATGAATGCACACATATTCACATTGGGCAAAAACCACACGATTCATGCAGGTATAGAGCCTCATTGATGCTAGTTTCTATCAGCTGTGGCAGAGGGCCCCACAACCACTGAAAGGTGACTTTCATTCGCTGCTAATGCTCTTCTGTGCTGCCCTGTGACATTTTCTCTGGCTGCCGACACTCATTTTTTCAGCCATCATGCTTAACTGTTAGTTTTATAGAAGGAAGCTTATTGAAAGGATTATGTTTCTATCCAATAGGAAAGCAGTCACAGGCAGTCCAAATCAAGCCTTTTTTCCACGTAAGAACTCTGAGTTTTGTGGATTATTGAAACGACCTCCTTTTGTCCGTCCAACAGCTGTTTTTCTTTGAGTATGTGCGTTTCTGTGTGTGATAGAGAGGCAGACAGAGGGGAAAAAAGGCAAATGGGATTTGGTCTTAAACTTCCTCTGAATGTGATTTTCTCCTTTAGAGCAGCGATGCATGACGTTCAAACTGAAGTCACTATGCCATGTGTGACTTCAGACCGAGGCTCTCGCAGAGCAGATTAACGTTCAGTCAGAGAGAATTAAGCTGGCAAAGCCTCACCTCCTGTTTTGATGCCTTAAATCGGACATTTAAACGATGAAACATTCCACTAAAGCCCAACACTTCAGTATAGCATTGTTGATTTATTTTCATATCAAAGTGTCAGAAGTCATGTTGAGTTCAGGCACTCATCCTACAGGAGTACATCACTTCGGCAGGGCGAGGGAAACCCAGCTGAATTAAGAGGAGAAGAAGTTCTGAATGCCACTGAGGAATTTCAAACGATTTATGGATTTGACAAGTAGAGCTGATGAGTTTTGTGAAGCTTTAGGGCAAAGCAGGTGTTTTTTTTTCTTCTTCTACAGGTTCAGATAGAATTCAAGTGAACAAAAAAAGAATCCTCTTCCCTCAAAATCCACTTATAGAACGAGAAATAATTGAAAATGATCATGCGCTTGTCTGTTTTATGTGTTTTTATCTTTGTTGATCGAAGATATGATTATGTGTCCTTCTCCTGATGTTATGTCTCCTCTTCCCCTAAGGGCCCCATGGGTCCCAGAGGACCACCTGGCCCCTCCGGATCACCCGTAAGTACCTCCTGCACACCACAGACAGCGCATAAGCCGGGTGCACCCGCACACTTCATATCCTGTGTTCAGTCACAGACAGGATCCTGTCAGGCTAAATCTCATAATTGTGATGTACATGATGCCACACTGATGCTTCCCCTGAGTTTCTTTTATAAAAAAAAACAAGGGCCCTGAATTGACCCCCGACTTCACAAACACAAACAGGGCGAGCGTACAACAGCTGACGGAGATTAATGTTTACACACAGCCTTCTTTGAAATACCAGTGTCCGGGAAAAGTCTGTGGCTTACGTCCCTCAGCTGCAGGCTCCAGGGCTTTTTGCTAACAAGAACATGCTGCAGAACACCTGACAATTTAGCTTCCACACTGACTACCTGTCTTACACTCGTGAACACACACACTCAGACCCCACCTTTTCCTGCTCTTAACTGCAACCAAGCTTAACCGACATGAAGCCCTCCCAGACTGAAAAAAAAAAGCTTTTAAGATGCAGCTAATGCCAGCTAACATGCCTCAACGTGATGGTTTAATCACCTCAAGCCCTTTTGGAGCAACCTATTTTCTTCTTAAACACCTTTAAGTGCTTTTAAATAGCACTCAAACAGAGAAGACTGTCAAAAGAGCGGGCATGACATTTGTGTGGAAGTAGTGTCGTTATTAAAAGGTGCAGTATGTTACACAGATAAACACAACGCTGCATAATGCACAAAAGTATTTTACTAGAGTGTTGGTGTAGATATGCTCAGTACTTCTGCAGGTGCATATGCAACAGATTTAACTAAATGTGTATACAGACAGTATTCACCCTGTACTGCAATATAAACAGTTTTATTCTAAACAGTAAATAATAAAGAAAAGCATTTCACAAGCAAAAAAACCTAAAACGTTGTATACCATAATAAACCTGTACAGTAGGTTGATTGTTACATAACAGTTGGCATAGAAGAGTGGTTGCAAATGCAGATTCTTATCATCACTTGATCTGATGGTTAATTTTGTTAATTCATAGATTATTAATAGATTTTTTTTTTGCTCTGTTAAATATAAGAAAACAGCCAAACAAGAAATGGCAATGATGTTAAAAAAACTTACATATAAAACCAGATTATTTTGTCCAAACAGCACCACAGAACCCAAAATATTACAATTATGATCAAAGGAAATAATGACAGGCAGCCATTTTGCTTTTGAGAAGATTGATTGAATTATTTTTGGGAATATTTTCTCTTCAGATTTAGCTGAGTCTTTAAAATAATAGTATCATTAAACTGTATCTCTCTTCTTCCTACATCACAGGGCCCACAAGGTTTCCAAGGCAACCCAGGAGAGGCTGGAGAGCCTGGACAAGCTGTAAGTACCCCACAGAGTAGCAGTCCTACTCCAAAGTCCACACTGCATGAAAGTATTCCCACTGTATCCTAATAAACTCCTTTCCTTTATTTATCTCTGTATTAACTGGCTGCTCTCTCATGTCTTCTGGACTTTTAAAAGTTTCAACAATATTAAGGCAAATTAAAACTGAATAAGTCATTCACACTGTATGTGTTCCTCACTTCAGCTTGTAGAGACCTCAGCTGATATTTCTCACTGTAGCTATATGACATTTCCATACAGCTCTAATACCTTTCCTGGCTCACTGCTAACTTCTTTATTCTTCTTTGTTTCACCAGCCAGCTCCTTTAATTTCAACATAAACAACCCACCCTGGTCAATGTTAAACACTAGTGTCTCAAACACCAGTCTGTGTGAAACAAAGCATGGTACTGAAATGGCCTTCCACTTTTGTACTGTACTTCGTGTGAAGCAGTTTTGCAACATTTTCTTGTGATTTTTTTCTCCTTTATTCAACCATCTTCTTTCTTACTACCTCTCATGTTCGTAAAACCTCTCCTGCTACTTTATCTCCCTCTCTTTTCCAAACTTTCTGTTTTCAATACCCCTTCTTTTAATGATCCCCCTCTCTTACCCTTCCTGTAGTTTACCCCCTGACTAACCTCTTACAAAGCGTCTAGAAATGAGACCCCTCACCCTCCCCTGTCCTTCCCGATCCTCAGCAGGTAGAGCATGCAGGGTCTCCACACCACTGTGTTAATCTGCTCCTGTGGAGCTCAGCTATGCACGCCTCTTCTCTTTTAGTAGAGTTCCAGCACATCATTATGTGCGATTAAAATCAAGCTACCTTCCAGAAGATAAGTCGACAGCTCGGAAGGGTCACCATGTCGGCAAAGTGTTTGTGAAGGCCAGAGATCGTATAGCCTTAGAAAGCTCAGTGAGTTAGAGGTACTTAAGTTCGAGTCCTCCATCAGAGTAGAAAATTACCAACAAGATGCTTTTAGTAAGCTTGATCAGAGGAGGAATGTATATATGTCTAAAAGCATCCATTCTTTGTTAATTGTTTCATTTAGAATTAGGTCTACAGAGTTGTTGTTTGTCGTGTCTGTGGTTATAACAGAGAAAAGGTGACAGAAAGGTCATTTAGATGGAAAATAGGGACAAAACCAGACATTTAAATCCACATAAAGTGAGAGAGAACCTGGCAGACAGAAAGAGACTAAGACGGAAACATCTGCTCTCTGTACTTAGGGTTTTGGAAAAGGATATTGAAGTATTTGTTCCATCTTTTTGGCCTAATCGTACCTATAAAACCTGCTAATTATGACCTCTTCTCATTGAAAACATTTTCATTACTGTGAAACTCCTGATATTGTCAGTCCATGTCCTCAATCAGGGTAGGTAATTAAAAACAAGATGCTTTTTTCAGCAGTTATTTCAGATAGGAAATGTATCTTGATATGTCACCCTTGGTATTGCAAGTCCGTGTTTAGATAAACTAACACTTACATTATCTCTCCTGTTGAATCAAGATGTACGACTAACAGAGAAAGATGAAAGATCATTTAAATGGGGAAAAAAATAGAGAACATGACGCATGTACACAGAGCTGAAATGTCCTTACAGATATAGAAAAAAGATGGAAACATCCACACATCATGCTAAAGATTATATATATTGACATCTAATTATTTGTTCCATCTTTTCCTGATTCTGATCTCTTCATATAGAAATATTCCGTCAAAAAGATGTAATATATTGTCGTTATTGTTTCCAGTTAGTAAATACTTTAAGGGCTTTTATACAAAGACATTGTCATTTATAAAATAGTCAGAGTTAATTTGTATCATATCAGCAAGAGAATATCAGGCTGGTTCATGTTTGATTTAGTGTTAAAAGCATTATCAGTGTGTCTTATGCACTTCAAATGATTATTTCACTCATGGGTTGTCAGAGCTTGTTGTGAACCTGATGTAAAGCAGGAGATGTTTGGAACCAGAGTCAAAACTGGGTTAGGGTTAGGGTGTTGCTTCCCTCTGTTGGTCATGAATGGAAACTCTGTCTCACCTTTGTTTGTTTGTCTTTGTTAATAGGGGCCCATGGGTCCTCGTGGCCCCTCCGGACCTTCTGGAAAACCTGGAGATGACGTAAGTGTCTCCATCACAACTTCATAAAACTGTTAAAAACAACAAATCAGGAGTGATACACATTGCAGTTTAGCTACTGTCCTCATATTACACCAATACGCCTATTCTGGGTGTATGCTGTAAACATCTCTGCTGAAGGTTGTCTGAGTTCAGCCAGAGAACAACAAGATGTGGCTTCTTCTGACTCAGCATCACTTTTTTGTCATTTGCTATTGATTTCAAGGATGCTAAAAAAAAAAGGTATATACATTTTATCATTGTAACAAGACATACATGTATTACTGGTCTCTGTTAGCTCTTCATGTAAAATAACTCAGTGAAATTATTTTTGCTTGCCGCTCCGCCATTTTTTTTCTCAGTTATCTTCAAAATCTTGTTTGTCTTTCAACGCCATAATGACCCCATATTTACTAAACATATCAGACATAAATACAACTTTTGTGTTTTGTACTTGGTTATTTTAAGCAATCACAGGTATATTGACATAAAGGATTATATCTTTGACATCATTTATTGGAGCTTACTTTACTTGAAAAATAATACTCAATTAACCAAGGCTAAACACCTGATCATTAAATATGTTAAAATATCTTTTTTGTTTTTATCATCTTCCTGAAAATCTACTACAAATGTCTGTACATGACACACAGCTCGTATACACATGTAATTCCCACTTTTAGCCACATGATGGCAGCAAACATTACATATCACAATGTGCCCACTAGGGGGTGCTCACACTCATTCAGATACAGTCATAGACTGTAAATATTAGGATACAGTACAATACTTTTACATAAAAGGAGTGTCAACATGAAATTCATGATTTAACACATTTTTTTAAATATTTTTGTTCTATTTCTGTTTTAGGGTGAGGCTGGCAAACCTGGCAAAGGAGGCGATCGTGGACCATCTGGACCTCAGGTGAGATACCTCAGGCTTTTCATTGATTCGCTCTTTTTTTAATGGCTAAACAGTTAGCTTAATGAGACTCTCTTTTGATAGGCTGTTCTTTTCTAATATTCGTGGGGGTTTTTGTGTCATATCATAGATTAAAGTGGTTTCTTTGGCTGTACTTAAACTGATTTGTTGGAGCCACAAATTCTTTAACTGATCTTTTTTTATGAACTTCTATTGCATTTATAGCAGTGCTTTCACTTCAGATTCATGTATTTAACTCAGTTTGACAGGGTATCTTTACCTTTCACTTTATATTGAGGATACAAATAAATCAGTGTTCACCATAACTGATGGTACTGATGGCTTATTGTATAAACAGAGATTTTTATCAGAGTTTAAATTGGTTGATTACTTTAATAATAACAATATCATTTAAAATGGTGTCATTCGTATGCTTGTTGAGCCATGCAGAAGAGCTGTCTAATATTAGTATCAGGTTGGACTTGACTCTTGATTTCAAAAGATAAATCCAGCAGCATAATAGAAAAACAGATTTAAAAGGTTTGGAGTCTTTTGATGTGTGGCTCACATCTGTCCGAAGCCTCTGGATTTACACAGAGGGGAAAAAAAGTATTCACTGCAGCATTTATTATACTCTTATTATTCTGTTCTCACCCCATTATATATTTATGTCCTTCATGCGTTATGTTTCCTGCTGCATCACAGGGAGCTCGTGGATTCCCAGGAACTCCTGGCCTGCCTGGCATCAAGGGACACAGAGTGAGTGTTTGTTGACTAATCAGGATTTTCAGGAAACGTAAGTGTTTTGTTTTTCTGATGGTGTTGTTATTGTTTCACTAACATTGCACCATCTCTCTCTGCCCTTTGTTTTAGGGTTATTCAGGTCTTGATGGAGCTAAGGGAGAGACTGGAGCTGTTGGATCTAAGGTGGGAGTTTAGACCTTATTATCTATTGAACAAAGACACCACAGCACTATTTGTTTATGTACCTCTACATGGTAGCCCAAGTAAAGTAGATACATCAAAGCAAAACACAACAGTAAGCCTTGGTATGAGGAGATTATTCATTGATCGATAATTAATCACTTCAACAAACAATTTCAGCCCCAAGAAGAATAAAGTTAACTTTGATTTAAAGGAACTCAGTGTTTTGTTTAAGGTTGTATCGCCATGCTAACATCTAAAAAACATGAATATCTAAAATTTGTAAATTGTTCTTCTTTTTAGGGTGAGGCTGGTGCTCCTGGAGAGAATGGAGCCCCAGGACCAATGGTGTGTATCTCTCGACATTACAACAGAAAAAAAGATGCACAAATCAAGTCAATTTTGTAATAATAAACCCATGATCCTTCTCAGGGACCTCGCGGTCTGCCTGGTGAGAGAGGCCGCCCTGGACCCAGTGGAGTCGCTGTGAGTTTCACCTTTCTTTTGCAAGCTTCGTATCTGATTCACAACAGATGGATTCGATGCTTTACTTTTCTTATCAGTGTCTACTTCAGAGTTACTGTGGACAGATTACATTGTTATCAGAGTCAGTACAAGAAACAGGCTTATTGCCCAAAAGTTGGCCTCAAGGTGGTAGTGCATGACAGTCAAATTATAAAATACAAGAGACATTTTGGGTTTAAATATGCCTGAAGATCTGTAGTTTTAAAGCTTTGGTGATTTTCAAGACTGATCATTGAAATAACAGATTTCAAACATGTTGTGTTGAAAAGTAGTCAAGTATCGAAAATGTTGGCAACATCAATGTGTCGTGTTCAAATTCCAAGTTTCAAATCTTTCAAACAAAGGCACTTGTTGATAACTATCACTCAGAGGCGTTAACCTCAATGTGTCGGGTGTAATCTCTTAATCCTCTGTGCTTTTTGTCAGATTTCACTTGTTTTTGTAAAGTACTTCTATCCTGGTTTTAATGAGGGATTAGGGGCAAAGACTCTGTTGCCATGTGCTGATAATGATGTTGTTTATTCAGGGAGCACGTGGAAATGATGGCCTGCCTGGTCCTGCTGGTCCCCCAGTAAGTTTCATTTAAGTCTCATTTAATTCATTTGAATCGTTTTATTGTCATCATTTAGTTTAAGTCAGACATACTGTAGCCAAAATGCATTCCCACTTCTCCACTCACAACTCCCTGTACTATCTTTAAGTCTGAACTTGGACGTGTCAGTGATTAATAGCTGAGCTGACAGACTGTCTTTCCTCTCTGTAGGGCCCTGTCGGACCCTCTGGAGCTCCAGGCTTCCCTGGCTCACCTGGTTCAAAGGTAAGTCACACGTAACCTTACAAATACCCTCAACTCTGTTTTTTCTTTCATCTCTGTTCTTTACCATCGCAAAGTGAACATATAAAACGTTGTCTTCTTATTTCTCTCTGAGAGAATGTAGACCAGTATGATTAAACCTCCACCCTAACTTTGGACTCATTCTCCTGGAAATAAAAAAGCAAATATCCCAGAAAATAGTGACACACACAGCTTAGGGAGGGTGTTGTGGAGACAAGTTGAAATGCTTAAGTGAAATCAGAGCAGGCAGCTCTGCATTGAAAGAGCTTTAAGACTCCATCTGTGTGGAAAATTAGGGAGGAGGGAGTTTTGAAGCTTTTTCTCCCCCTCTCTCTGACTGCCTTTTTCTTATTTTCTCCCTCTGCTTTGAGTCTGATTTATTCCTTGTGCATGGCAGACAGGCCCAGCTCTGTGCTTGAGGGCCCAGCACCGGTGGAGGTTTGCTTTCTTCTCCCAGCCCCCTTGATAGTTCGGTAAATCTTTGAGGAATTACAAGCGGAGTATCGTTTTACTAAATCCAGGAGTTTCCCTTCAAGGAATCAAAGCAGACTAGGCTTCAGATGTGACAATGTGCGTCCGTGTGTGTATTTATGTATCATATCGTCTTACATCCATTTACACCTAAAGCCAGTCTGCAGGAGAGTCTGTGAACCTTTTTGCATTAATGTGTTTTTTTGTGCGACTTTAAGATATTCTTCGAAGTTCCCCACGGAGAGGAGGAATGTCAGAACTCTCATATTACATTTTTTTGCCAATGTACCTTCATGAGCCCGCCTGAGAGCTCATTAAATACAGCCTGGTTCTCTTCGTTTTCCTCTCAGAACCTAATAAGAAAAGCTTTAAAAAGAACTGAAGACTCACAAAATAAAAAGCTAGCAAGACTAAAACAACACAATTATCTGAACCTCTGCTCAATAAACTGTGCTCCTGGAGTGAAAGGGTCAAACTGAAACAACTTTTACCCAATTATTAATAACAGCGGCACTATGGCCACTAAACTGCTGGGAATTGTTACCATAACTAAGAAAAGATCTTCCTCCTTTATTCCCCCTTTTCACAAGAGTGTCAGAGCCATTTAATTCAAATAGTGTGTCATCATATTCACAAACACAAGTTCTATAAGGTTATACTACTGTGATAACATTTTGAAGCCGCAAAAACATCACTAGAAAAGAGGAAACATGGCATAAACTAACATATTTCATCACAACAAGACATCACAGCGCATATCCACCAGCAACCAGAGACAAATGAATTCAGCAACCAAATGAATATGACACATTAATACCAAACACTTTATGTAGGTAGCCCAGGAGATCAGAAATTAGCAGCCAATAGTAGAGGCTGAGTGAGAAAAGGATACCATTTGCATTAAAAAGCACACAAACTCAGTCAAAGCAGAACTTGCACTCGTATCTGTATGTTAGCCTAATCAAGGAGCAAACAGCCCAACTTTAGACTGTAGCGTCCCAAAGCTCTCTACACTTTCAAGACAACCCAGTTTCAGGTACAGAAACACACTGCGGTGGTTGATATGTGTTTAACCTTATCTTAATCTGCTGAAAGTGGCATTTGAGGGGGTGAAAATGCGAGAATGGTGCAGGGAGTTGTGGTCGTAGCGTTAAATATTGATTGTTTTAACACAGTTCAGCTTCTGATCAGTCGTCATAGAGATGGCTAAAACGTCTTGTGTGTAGTGTTAGCATACATGTGTTTTTAGCTATATGATAAACACAGCAACATTGAACCATAGACTGCATTGAACACCTGTAACATTTTAAATATCCCGCCTACGGTCAGGACGGGGCGTGTGTGACGCGTGTTTTTGTTAGTACCTGTCACTCTCATTGGACGCCAGCAAAGCAACAGACTTAAGACATTATTTATAAATTCGTTGGCTAACACTGAAACTTTGCTTAGGCCTACAGGTTTATTTTCTAAATCACTATCCGAGTTTACTACCCCTGCTCTTATGCATTCTGGACATTCTTTCACTTTATTTTTCCACTTTCATCTGTATCCTTGAGAGTTTATTTAAAATTATCAGATAAATGCACCTTTGACGTAACACATTCCTTAGCAAGGATTTTTAACTCTTTCCTTGACTCTTTCCTTGACTTGGTGAAAAAATACATGAAGCCCTCTGGCAGCATAATGGCTCTTTTCTGTAGTATTTTTTTCCCCAAAAAAGTATTTGCCTACATATTGCTTTAATATTATCCCGCTTCTTTCTCCTGTGTATCAAACCAGGGAGAAGCAGGTCCTACTGGTGCTCGTGGACCTGAGGGTGCTCAGGGACCCCGTGGAGAGTCTGGCACTCCTGGATCATCCGGACCTTCTGGTGCATCCGTAAGTATACTTACGTCAAGCAAAACATTTCTTAAAAATAATTACCAGTTCTTATTATCAACTTAGTTGCATGATGGAAAACATTTTGAAGTAGTTTAATTAGATGTCTCAGTAGTTTATCTGATTTGATTGTAGACTGCAAATGGCAACATGAATGTTTACTGAACCAGGACTCATTTTTCAGAACATTCACTTGTTATTTTCCTTTTTTTTCCCTGCAGGGTAACCCTGGTACTGATGGTATCCCCGGATCCAAAGGATCAGCTGTAAGTTAAATTCTGTATATTAAACTGCACACCATTAATTTCCCTATTTACTGCACAGTAGAAGTGCTGGTTTCCTCAAACACCTAGTTTAAGACTTGATCTAGCATGTAAAATGTTGATGTCTTACATGTCATGTGTCTCACTCTTCCTTTTCCTGTAGGGTGCTCCTGGTATTGCTGGTGCTCCTGGTTTCCCTGGACCTCGTGGGCCACCCGGGCCTCAGGGAGCAACTGGACCCCTCGGGCCCAAAGGAACATCTGTATGTACTCACTGAGTTCATTAATATCAACTGTGATAGAAGCTTTCATTAGAGTTGAGTTACCTGGAAATGGTTCTTGTCCAATTGTGTCACAACATTGTAGTGTTATTTCATGCTGCAAATATTAACATGGCACAGAAAAATGATAACAACCTGCTGTTTCCTCGCTCTTTAGGGAGACCCCGGTATTCCAGGGTTCAAGGGAGAGGCTGGACCCAAAGGAGAAATTGTAAGTTTTGTTTTTACTACATTCCCTGATTGTCACCTTTTTACCTAACTCCAATCATTATTGTAAACTGACCACATGGTACTTAACCTAATAATGAATTTTGATAACAATCTCGTTTAAGATCAATGAGGTCAACAATACCTCATGCGAAACTCTGAATTTAGCAAAAAGTATTTCTCCGGGTACTTATGTTGTGTTAGAAATACAAAACACATAAACACAAAGTAAGGAACTTTTCCTGATGAAACCGGTTTCATCACATTCATCTTTACATGTGCAACAGTCTTTTTTTTTTTTTTACTTATTATTATTTCTTTCTTCCTGCCTGTAATAACTTGATTTGTTACGGGTGTGTTCTCCAGGGACCAGCTGGTCTTCAGGGAGTTACTGGCCCACAGGGAGAAGAAGGAAAGAGAGGACCCCGTGGTGAGCCCGGTGCTGCTGGACCACTTGGACCTCCTGGAGAGAGAGTGAGTCACTTTGAATTGTTTGAAACAAGTTTTCTGAATATTCCTACATCTACGACTGTCATATTCCTATGGTGTACATTTACTTACACACAGCAAAGGCTGTAATTGATGAAACAGCCATAATGCTAAGGGATGATTGAGTATTTTGTCTCACATCATTTGTATGCAAAAACATTTAGTTATTGCTAAATGTGGGATGAATAACATGGGATTGTTAACTACACTTTTGGAGATATTTTTTTTAAGAGTCAAACAGTTTCAATGTTTTTTTTAAAGGATCATTTCTTAAAATAAAAACAAAAACTTGAAATGTTCACTGTTCCTTCTATTGTTTGGCATCAGATCAGAACCTGTTTGAGGAGTACTCAGAGATTCACTGACTCATCTATTGAAATCATAAGACTGACTCTAACTTTGTGTTGTCTGTGTAGGGATCACCTGGTAACCGTGGTTTCCCTGGTCAAGATGGTCTAGCTGGTCCCAAGGTGAGTAACATCACAGTCGCAATCAAAACCAAGATCACTATTATAAAGCTGTAGGAACAGAAAATCTGCCCTGATATAGAACATAAGCAAGCTTGCTTTCAGACAATATAGATCTGGCAAAATTAAATAAGAAATATAGTACTGTGAAAGTTAGTTATGAAAGTTAAATAACTAAAATGATTAGTCACAACTTCTCTTTAGTGAATGGGGCATATACAAGAAAAATAAAGCACTGATATCATTTTAAATATCACACTGAGCATCCTATTGGATCTGTGAGCATTTTACTGTATCTGTGTCCCTCTATTTTTTTTTTACCTTGTATGTGTTTAATCAGTTGTGTAGATATTTCTAATAAACAGCAGAGAGTGAAGTTCAGAAGCATTCCTGTTTCTTCATGATCTACCATGTCTACCAAATGACCACAAGATGGCAGCAGAGCTCAAAAACCTCAGTGACCTACATGTCCTTTATTGAAAAAGCCAGCATCTCATTTAACATTATCTTCCTCACACAATCTCATTTATACCAAAATGAATCTGTCAGACTTTAATCTTCCATCTGCACCAGGTCAATGAAACTCCCCCACACTATTTCAAGAGAAACTTATTTCCTCTGAGCTTCAAGAATTGAAGTCTCCTTTTACCTATGGACTTAGTGATCAAACTGTATTAATCTCTCTCTATTTCTCTCCCTCTCTCTCTCTCTCTCTCTCTCTCTCTCCTCTCACAGGGAGCCCCTGGTGAGCGTGGACCTGCTGGTGCCAGTGGTCCCAAGGGTGCAAACGGTGACCCTGGACGCCCTGGAGAGTCTGGTCTACCTGGTGCCAGAGTAAGAACTGTCCTTTGCTTTAAAATCAGAAATCTGGATATTTGTAACTTGCACAAACATGAAACAGAAATAATAGATGGCTTCCATTTAAGATAAATGCTTTTTGACTTTTATACTTGTCAGAGTTACTGTGTGTCATTACTGGTTATCGTCAATACCATGCATACAACATCAGATGTAATAAATTCTTTCAAGTTGCACAACGTAAGTGAAGATAATACATTTTGACAATTTTGACAAAAATCTAGGTTAAAATAAGGATTTTTCCTGAGCTTTTGGATGACTTTTTTTTCTCAGCTGACCACATTTTTGTATTCCAATAATGTGCTTTGAAACTGTACAATATCTAGATAGGGCCAGTTTAGCTTAAATAATAATAAAAAAAAGACTTAAAGGGTATATAGACTGATTAAGTTTTTAACTGATGGTTTATGGTGAAGTATGTCTGATTAGCTTCTTTGTTTCCACACGTTCAAATATCTTTCATTTGCAAACCCCAACCAATGCCAATCCAAGACATGCTTGAGTCTATCTATGAGCCTGTGATGATTGTTGTGGACCTTCTTTGAAGCTTTCACTCTTTAAAATATAAAGTAGTTCTCCCCAGGACCTGTAAACAGACTTTGATGTGTGTAAATAGCTTCCTTTCTCAATTTGAACTCTTTAAATCCAAGCTGAGATAACCCCGCAGACTTCAGAAAGCGCCTCCGCAACAACAGAAAAGAAGACGTGCAGCCTCCCCATGAGGAATGAGATGACCTTTGTGTCCAATTTGATGAGTTACCCTTTTAGTTCACTCTTTATCTCAAAAAACAATTTTGGAGACACATGAAGTTCCCCAGACAAGTAGCTGCTCATATATGTGTGTCGTGAACCTGTTGACACCAGCAGCCTGAGGTGTGCTATTATTCACATTTTACTTCTTAGTCATTTTCATCAGTAGGTGTTGAACTGTTACTTGCTGCACACAAGGACAATCTCAGGTGTACATTCAATTTCCCAGAGTGCTTTAGGTTCCCGTGTTTGTTTTAATCATCAATGTCACAGAAACATCTTATGACTCATCTGGGATTCCTCTGTTTTCACCTCTTCTTCTCCCACAGGGTCTGACTGGACGCCCTGGTGACGCCGGTCCTCAAGGCAAAGTCGGTCCTTCTGTAAGTGCAACTTTTCATCTTGTTATGTGCTTGCTATGTCTTTTGTAAATCAATAAAGAATCACACAACACGACGCTGTACTTGGTGGTGTAATTTTACCAAATGTGTCCCCGTCATGTAATGACTCATAAGTGGTTTCATCAAATTGAATTGCAGGAGATTCATCCAGCCATTATACACTAGTCTCATCCTCAGTGGTGTTTGTGCCCCGCAGAGGCTTTTTACACTCTGACTTAATGTTCAATTAAGAGAACTGGCTGTTTCTCAGCTTCACTTAAACCTGATTTTGTTGGACAGGCTCCTATCTTTCTTGAAAACAACTCCTCCCCTGAACCTTAGTGGATTTGCTTCTTTTGAAGGTTGTTGAAGTTGTCCTTTTATCTGTTTCACTTTATAAATCAAGCTCTAAAACACCTTGTTTCTTGACAGCATATAAACATTGTTTATTTCTGGACATATGAAGTAGTTCTTACCTTTTTTTGGACTGATTGGCTGAAGGATTAGCATATGGTCAGACTGATAATGATAAATGTATTATTTGATCTTTTACTTGTTTGCTTCCTGGCTTTCCTAGTTTACCCCTGAGGGCTTCATTTTTGTTATGTATTTACTTACAAAAGAGCAGTGGATTAAAAGAACATGTATGAATTATTTGAGTGGTTGTTGTTGCACATCCTTTGGCCATATTTGACATTCCTCTGCTACACCACACTCCAAACCTGCAGATCCATCTTTGAGCAGATCATCTGAGCTTTAATTCATCTTTATTCTTTAGCTATCCCTAAATGTAGGATCAACTCATCCCTCATTTGCATACCAAAGCTTCTTTGTTTTCTATTATTATTATGACTACATGATTGGCTATGCTTTGCTGTAGAAATGTGTTGTTTTTTAAATGTGCTTTTTCCTCGATATACTTGACTAGGGAGCTTCTGGTGAAGACGGTCGTCCAGGACCCCCCGGCCCTCAAGGAGCCCGTGGACAGCCTGGAGTCATGGGATTCCCTGGACCCAAGGGAGCAACTGTGAGTGAAGAGTCCAACTGTTTCAGTGTTATACATTTGTGCCAGTAGAACTTGAAAAAAATGTAATTCATGAAGTGCCTTTCAAGGGACCCAAGGACACTTTGCATGGTGGAGTCACAACTTGTGTTTGTTTTCTTTGTTGTTCAGTCTGTCTGTTCTTACAATAAGCTCTAAATCAAGAATAGAAACTATACAAATAAAATCTGGATTTCTGCGTAGCGATTTTACCTTTTTACACACATCCTGTCATCCCTCAAACTAGACAAAGAAGGCAGATGGATCCTGGCCCTGTCATTAACCTCTGCATTTTGTCTCTTCTTCTTTTTAGGGCGAGCCTGGCAAGTCTGGTGAGAAAGGACTGGGTGGAGCTCCTGGTCTGAGAGTAAGTTATGACCCTTGTCTGCTTTTAAAATATTATCTGAGCCTTACAACTGGTTCCTGTGTGTATTATAAATGCTCAAGTGCCAAAACTTTGTTTAGTTGATATCATCATGTTTCAATTCAGAGGCTGGTCCAGACAATCTAACTGACTAATTTATCTAAAAATGTACACATTTAATAGAAACAGATACTGTGAGGAGTTTTTAGCTTGCTATGAAATGGACTGTAATTGATTATGATATCACTTTAAGACCCACAATTGTAATCCAGGCCATCCGGGGCAAGATTAATTATCTCTGTGTTGTTATTATCCAAAACCAAAACTGCTGCCAGGGGCAGGTATCAGATGAAGTGATTAATGCTGAAAAATGCTGCTGAAAGTATTTTAATGGCAAAGATTCTCGATGAGTGATACATCTGACTGTTAAAATAGAGCAGGAGGAGATTTCAGTAAAAAAATAAGAGCTATGCCTCTGTCCACTGGGGTCACTAAGATAAATACAATACAGGAGCTTTAACTATTCTTAGATATCGTTCTAAAATGGATATTTGATTTAGGAAAAAATATATATAAGTACAGTATATATTTGTTTTTAAAGGGCAGTACAAGGATCTTTGAAAGTAGCAATGCCTGTGCATCCAGACTCTGAATGTTCATAATTACATCAGTGATCAAATTATAAAACAGATTCAATTCAACCTTTTTTTTGTGCTGTGTTGTGACCGTGACTCAGAATTGATCTACTGTTATTCCTGCGGCTCAGCTTCCACATCAGAAACATGTTGAAAAGCTCAGTTAGCCATAAGATGTTTATCTCAGTAATAGCATCACCTTTGGCTTAACTTTTGATACCTATCTATTTGTCCCTCTTTTCCTCAGGGTCTACCTGGCAAAGATGGAGAAACTGGCCCTGCAGGACCCCCCGGCCCAGGCGTATGTATATCTCTGTCTCCCCCCACCTCTCTTTCCATATAGCTATAACACTGACATTATCTTACTGTTTTCTCAGGCTGCACTTAAAAGCAACCTCCAGTATCTCCATTTCTCAGACTGCCTCAACAAGAGCTCTGTCTCTAGAACAAGAAAGTCCTTGACACAAATTTCTGGACGTTGAAAGCATCACTGACTCACAACCTGTTTTACAGTTTGTGTTTCAGTGTGTTAAATAAAATGAAGCCTGTTTAACTTGAATTATCCCCATGATTTTTACCGATATCTAATTATATCAAAGAAAAAAAGCATTATTTCCCCCTACCATTGTAATGTGTAAGTCTGAAATCAATTTCCTGACATGATGCTTATGATAGGAGATGATTGTGATTATTATATATGAATGATCTTTTTAGGGTTCTGCTGGAGAGAGAGGAGAGCAAGGTCAGCCCGGTCCCTCAGGATTCCAGGTGAGTCTGTCTCTTCAAACATATCACTCGAAATGGCCTGTTATAGTTCATGTACAAATGCAGCAGTTTCTCCTTTGACTGAAAATGTAACGATTACTGTACTTGTGTTTAAAACTTTTAAAATAGTTATCTCACCTATAGTATGTTCTCAAGGGAAATTGACTTTTAAAAGTAATTTCGCCCCGGTTTTATTTGGCTGTCCAATGAGTGATGATGGTGAATGTAGTCAGTTGAAGCATTCAGCTCATCACAATGTGATCTATCTGATTAAGGAAGCTGGTTTTTGCACTGCTGCATTGTTTGAGCTGAATACATGTCTGAAATTAAACTGTTTTAATGTCTGAGTCAACCAAAACAACAATCAATGTATCCTTATCAATAAAGTCCTCTAAACTCATACTTTATAAGGCTATCTTAGCTGTCGTTAGTTTAAGTATAAATCAGGTTAGCAATACAAGAAGAGGTGGAGATGAGAAATACAGACAGCGCTGGTTCAGGGAGAAAAAAAGATTTTGTCATTTGACAGAGTTCCCCCCTGCAGATACATTTAAGTTAACATGTGAAACCACTGGAGATGTTTTCCATTCTATATACCACACTATCATAGATAAAGTTGAGGTTGAAGATCAGTGTAATATCCCTTTAATCTGTTATCATTTCTGACTCAGTGTGGGTTTTATTAACATCCTTTTTGTCCCTCTCCTGTGCCCAGGGTCTTCCTGGACCTCCTGGCCCCCCTGGTGAGGGAGGCAAGCCTGGAGACCAGGCGAGTGCATTTTTTCTGTCATGGTCTTCGATAGAAGAGACCCTTAAAGAATCTGTGCTTCAGTTTTTAGATTAATGCTGTTATCCTTATTAAACCTGACCTAAACAGCATTTGTCATCCAGTGTGGCACTGAGCTGAGTCAACAAGATCTATATCCTTTATAATATATATATATATATATATATATATATTTAATATGTCCTGTGAAGATCAGGCTCTTAATTATAATTTTGATTCAAATCAAAGGCTGAAACAGGAGTAGAAGTAGTCTTACTATTTTTAGTAGTTCCTCTTCTCAGACATGCATAGTGAATGTGTCTCTTTTTCTCACAGGGTGTTCCTGGAGAGGGTGGAGCTGCTGGTGCTACTGGACCCAGAGTACGTTTACAGTTTGTATTTGTCTTTGCTACCATTGTTTAGACTTATTACTAGACATATTGCTGATTGTCGCTGTGTTTCTTACACCAGGGAGAGCGTGGTTTCCCAGGAGAGAGAGGAGCTGCCGGCCCTCAGGGTCTGCAGGGACCCCGCGGTCTGCCTGGAACTCCTGGAACTGACGGACCCAAGGTGAGGCGAACATTTAGTCCGAAACTACAGAGAGACTGATTTTTAGAATTATTAAAGGTTTTTTATGGCCCAGGGTCTATTCCTATCACTGGCAAACAGTTTCTGTTTTCTGATATGTTCTTATCACATCTAGCAGCAGCAAAACATTAATGTGAGCATATGAATACAGAATAGTATAGTGACCTCAGGCAGTTGTGAGTTGAGTTCACTACACTCAATATACACACACACACACACACACAGTACTCAACAGTCATCACAGTGTTTATCACCGTGAAGTGTTTACTGGAGATGTGACCCACCAGATCCTAACATATCTCCTATTTTTAACAATTTAATTTGAAGATGAGAGTCTAAAAACTGTCAGATTTGTTTGTGTTTAATGAATCCCTGCGTAGTTTCCCTGAAAGTTGATGATGTATTTTATCAAAGTTGGTGCGCTTATTGGCCCTGAGACACTGGTTCAGACTTTGGGTCCCTAACAGAGGTTCTCGGGTTACTAGTTGTGGGAAGCAGTAGTTTTTCCTTTTTGCTATTAGAGTTTTACTTAATTACCTGAAACCCTTGTGAAATAGGAGCTACAAAATATTACAGTTAAGCAACGCATAAGACTTGTATTGAACTGGAAACACCTGAAGAACTGCACATTTTTCTGTTAAAAGGGTCTCAAGCTTAAAAAACTGACCTTTTGGTTCAGCTGACAACCATGAAATGAAACATACCCCACAGTAAGAACTAGCTAAGTCAGTAATAGCTAAGGGACTTTTCTGCATATTAACCCCAGATACTGGACCTTCATTTCACGCCAACTCTTTACTAGTCAAACAGGGAAAGAGAAACAAAATAGAACAGAGAAATACAGGAAGGCTGGTTGTTGTTTTTTTTTAAGAGGAATTATAATTTCCTTGTGTTAATTCAAACTGCTTTTAGGAGTTTTTAGCTAGTTATGAAACAGACTGAAATGTACACTAATGCCTTTTATGAGCAAACAGGACAATAAGCATACTGTAAGATTGACTATTTCTGTATAGTTATTTCTAAAGCTTTAAACTTTTGCTACAAAACAGAAAATGACTTAGACATGTACAGGATCATCAAAATCATCAAAGAGCAAAGAGATAAGAGGCACAGCTTTGTTCACAGGTGTCAACAAAATCAACTTACACTGAAAGTTCCTCACAGGAGCTTTAATCAACATATGTTTATATATGTTAGTTAAACCTGAATGGTCATAATTATAGTACATAAACACATAAATCTAGATTATTATAACAAAATGATATGCATATTTGCATGGTGCTAGCTTAGCTCTGTTGGTAGAGCAGGTGGTCCTTTACAGAAGCTACAGTCCTCGTCACACTGGTCGCAGGTTTGACCCCCAATCCTGACGTGGTTTTATGTATAACATCACCAACTCTCCCTCCCCACCATTCCTGTCTCTCTACATCTATCCTGTTGAATAAATACCCAAAAGCCAAAAAAAAAATCTTACAGAAATGATGATAATAATAAGAATATATGCTGGATACTTTAAAGACAAGACAAACAGGACTCTGATCCATTCGGAAGGAGAAAGTAGAAGATTTCTGTGTATATAAGCTTATCATTTATGTGTTTATGATATTTGTCAAAATTTCAAGTACAAGAATTTTTATTTAACATTATTGTTTGAATAGAAGACTGCATTATTACTCTGAAAATTGTTCAGGACCTAAACAGAAACAAGACAAACAATCAACACAGTCACTTGATTAACAACCATCAACAACTTCCAGCCTCTACAGTTATTTGTGACCGCTGCACCAGAAGAAGAGCTTAAAGCACCTGCAGCTCTCATGGCTGTTTTTTATCTGGTCAGATTTCAATCCTAGTTCAGAGTTTTTCCACCCTTAAGGTCAGACAGGAGCTGATGAAGAGGGTGAGGATTATTGAGCTGTCATGAGTGTGAGTTTGATGGAGGAAGGATGAGCTGACAGTCTTCAGGAAGTTGAAGCTTGTTTCTTGGAAATATTTTTGCAAGAAACAAATAACAAATCCGCCACCTTCACTAGAATACAGATTGACTGCTTTCACACCTACACAAAGCCTGCCTTTGCCCCATGGTTACAGTTTAATGACTGGAGATAGACGGCTGAGTTTGGTGCGGCTATGTCTGATCTCTAGTCTGAGGCGCTGGCAGAAAGGGCTGCTGATAAGCCTCAAAACTTGTGACCAGGAGTTGGCCCAGTGGAGCCACTTAAAGAAAAATCAAAGATTGTATTTCCCTCCATCATCCTGACTTTCATATGAGGACTAGCGGTGATAAAATTCTACTTAAAGGGGAACCATAAATCAAAAAGAACACATGGAATTTGAGATATTTTTCATGTGTCAAGTTAATTTGCTAATTACTTGATGTCTTTTTCTTCTTTTTAATAAAAGGGGTCTGTAAATGGTTATTTGAGTCCAGTAAGTCAACAACTTGTGTCAGAGGAATCATTGTAAAGTTTTTTTATGTGCATTGTTACATCCTTGACTTGTATTCTTTCAATCCTCTGGTCATCTTGAACAGTGCGTGCACAGAACAAGAGTAGCTTGGATCTTTTTTGTTAAATAAATGGTTGCATTCATGCTTAAACACGGCAAGCACTTATTATGTCTGACACGTACATAAATAAACAACAACACCCACTAATATAAATCGGTCTGAGGTATGATAACTGATGCTCATTAAAGGTGTTAAAGCACTGCTTAAACACAACTATTACAGTATGCAATGACCCTCATGAACCTATTTTCTCTGGATCAGTTTCTCAGCCACATCTCTGTCTCTTTGCATAACCCTCATTCATATCTGCTCCACAACAGGGAGCCATCGGACCTGCTGGTGCCGGCGGCGCTCAGGGACCCCCAGGCTTGCAGGGCATGCCCGGAGAGAGAGGAGCTTCTGGCATTCCTGGACCCAAAGGAGATAGAGTAAGCCATGACAGGAACAAAGTCTCAATTAATATTTATAGACATTCATAGGTGGAATATTCTCTACTTGCCTGTAGCCCTGGCAGGTGACTGACCTTTTTCTTATTCCACACAGGGTGACCTTGGAGAGAAAGGACCTGAGGGTGCTCCTGGCAAAGACGGTGGAAGAGTGAGTGGTTGTTATCCATTTTGCTTTTTCCTTAACAATAATTACCAGTTTGAGTATGTCAAAAACATGTAATACATCTCACATTCTACATACTTAATTCTTGCTATTGTGGGTTTTCATTTCAGTCAGCCCTTATTTTGAAAAATATGTCTCAAACTCTTTTCTTTTTCCTGACACAGGGTCTCACTGGTCCAATTGGTCCTCCTGGGCCTGGTGGTCCCAACGGAGAGAAGGTGACCTTTTTTCGTCATTTAAATATTACAGTATAACGTATTGTGTTTCTGCTTGCATTGATCCAAACAAACTGTCCAGAGTTCTGCAAGTGTTGCTGATTTTTACTGTGTTGTGTTTCAGGGTGAATCTGGTCCTGCTGGTCCTTCTGGAGCTCCTGGTACCCGCGGCGCTCCTGTAAGTGTCAGATTTTAACAAGCATGGATTCTTTTAAAAAACTTGATTCCAAAAGGAAAAACCTCCATCATGATTCTTTAGATTGGTAGAGAGTATTTTATTAGATGTACAATAACTCAACATTAATAAGCATCATTCCATATTTCAAATCATATATTTGATGAAATAGAGATTAAAAAGGTATTTTATAGTATCTGTCCGTGTTAAAGCTAAGGTTTCTCTCACTTTCACTCATGTTGCATCCCAGACTAAAAGTCTAAATTTTGTACCTTCTCCTGTTTCCTCTTTCAGGGTGACAGGGGTGAGACTGGTCCTCCTGGGCCTGCTGGATTTGCTGGACCTCCTGTAAGTGCCAAAACAACACTGACCAGCTTTCAGAGCCACAACACTGAATGTCAGGCCAAGTCCTCTACGGGCCTGGAGACATGTTTTATGTCTAAACATGAGAGTTATGAAAGTTACTGCAATAATGTTGAAAAATGAAAAAGATGGAAAATTAGATAAATGTGGTAAAAAATAGTCAGTTAATGATGTGTAAACCAAAACTAAATTAAAGAATGGACCATAATACACATAGTTATAGACTTTAAAAAAAGCTATAAAATCTTATCAACACCTGGATAATTACTCTCTTACTATCTTTATCTCTTTTTGTGGCCTCTGATTTGTCATTTTCTTGACATGCCTCCTGTCTTCTTTGTATATTATCCTTAGGAAAGAAATGAGCGTGTCATTAGTCCTAAGTGTGTGTATTAGTCATCCATTTACTTCCTCCCACAGAATCCAAGCAGCCATCAAATAAAAGTTTTTAATAAGCTGCATCCTTACGAAAGGATTCTCATCAATGTTTCTGTGACAACACCATATGTCATACATTTTGTTCCACTCCGGGTTCTTCTATGATTCATTATTGAGTTTGTGTCAGGATGAAGAACACAACAAGGTGTCTAAATCATTTTTGTCTCACAGCTCACAGACTGTAACATCACAGTTTATCACCACACAGTCTGGGAATAGGTATTGATACTCCATAAATATCAGCTGCTCTTGTTGAATATCCTGAAGTCTGTGACGCATTTTGTTCATTTTAAATGTGTTCTGAATGTACTGAGCCCCCTTAAGGGTAGTGGTAAGCAAAAATGAGAACGCCCCTTTGTCATGGTTTACAAATCCCTGCACATGGATTTTCAATCTGGGGACACAGTTACTGAACTGTGCTGACAGTTTTGCAAATTGTGCGCATGGATTAGCATTACAAATAGCACTGTTTACAAACTGGTGCTTAGGGATTAGAAACCGCGAGAGATGACATATTTCTTCAATCTAACTGATTATGTCTCTTCTTGCAGGGTTCTGATGGTCAGCCTGGAACAAAAGGAGAGCAGGGAGAGTCTGGACAGAAGGGTGACGCTGGTGCCCCCGGACCCCAAGGACCCTCTGGTGCCCCAGGACCTGCTGTGCGTATCTTTTTTGTTTCTCTTGTTTTGTACAACACAATGAAAAAATTTGAATTCTGGCTTTGCCTCACTCCTGAATAATGAAGAGTTCGAACAAAAACTCGGATGCTTATTATTTCGGGAAGTTGGTTTTTTTGTGATAAAAACAACAGAAAGACAGTGATTGACAGCCCATTTTAAGAGACGTATTGTCTTTTTTGAATGTTTTCTCCAAAGTTAGGATTAAATATTTGCTCCAGGGTTAGGATTAAATCACAATGAAAGCAGTCCTTGTCCCTGATTGTGACACACCTGGCAGAAGAAAAGCTAACTACTTCACCAGTCAGTTTCAAACTAAATTTCAAAGCTACTGATTGTTTTTTTTGTTATTATTTTTCACGTATACAACATGAAATAAAGTCCAGGCAGTAATGTGCAGTATGTTTTTTGTTTCAGGGTCCCACGGGTGTTGGTGGACCTAAAGGTGCTCGTGGTGCACAGGGACCTCCTGTAAGTGACCTTTTGAAGACATTTTAATCTCATCGTGTCTCTCGGTCACATTTAGAAACATTTCTTGTGTTTGAATACTCTTCTCATGATTCATTTCATCTTTCTTTTTTTAGGGTGCCACTGGTTTCCCTGGAGCTGCTGGTAGAGTCGGACCCCCTGGTCCCAATGTAAGTTGACAACAGGACGCATCTTTCTTTATACGAACAGCCTTATCACTAACCATACAGCAAATGCATACATATGAGACATTCATGATGTTAAGTACTTTTGATTTTGCATCCAAGCATATTTTATCATTGCCTGCCAAAGTACACAAAGTAGTTTCATCCTTCATTATGTAGAGCCGAGATAGTATTGATCACCAAATGTTACAGTTTATCCAGTACTGGTACCAACGCCGGTTAAAGCACGGCTCTGATAATTCATTAGCTTCCCAAAAATCAACTTGTTTATTTTTTCTCCAAACTAGTAGTCTAAACAGCAATAATATTTGTAATGGCTGCTATTGAGTTGCAAATAAGAATAGATATCTGGAAAATGTTCTTATGAAAATAAGAAACAATAACAGAGAGTTTGAGCTTGCAGAGTTTGTGACTTTAGTCAAAGTTAGCAAAATGTCAGCAGTCAGTGTATTGGCACCAACAGTATGTTTATTTTCATAATCCCGCTGGTATCATAAGTATCAGTCGAGACTTCAGGCATTGAAGGCATTAGAATTTGAATCTGGAAGGAATAGAATAGTATTGGACAATTCTAACAAATGTTAAATTGATAAAAAGAAAAAGAAAAGTTCTAGGTGCAGCAGAGGAGATACAAAAATGATTACTGTCACCTAAGAAGCCTTTTTTAATTGGCACCTGTCTCCACTGATGAAACTGTTTGTCTGTCACAGCGGGAGCTGTTGTAGTTGGAATATTAGTTGGAATATTTTTTACAGACCTGTGAAAAGAAAGTGCAACATATTGTTGAAAAACAAGAGATCCCGTAAGACTGTGAATATGAGAGACGTGTTGTTATAGGTTATTTAAAGAAGCAAAGCCGCTCAGGGGATCACACCTTTATACCACAAGCTTTGTAAACGAACTGTGTGCCTGCTTGTGGGAGCGTGTACACCACAAACTTAACAACTTATACTTAATGTCTTTTTATGCATTCAAGTTGTTTAATGTACATTTTGTCATCTTCCTCTAGGGTAATCCTGGACCTGCTGGTCCCGCTGGCCCCCCTGGTAAAGATGGACCCAAAGGTGTGAGGGGAGACGGTGGACCCCCAGGCAGACAGGGTGATGCTGGTCTCCGCGGTCCTGCTGGGACTCCTGGAGAGAAGGGAGATGCTGGAGAGGATGGCCCCGCTGTGAGTTTCTCTGTCTTTAATCATATTCCTCCTTATAACACTCTGAGCACTTCTGGGCTTTTACATAACACTGACCTTGTGACGCTTGAAATACCACTCAAGTTCCTACAGCTCCCACATATTTAGCCCTCCCCTCCTTCTCTCCAGACAGCGCATCTCCTTGAGCCAGCGCCAAGGTGAACACAGGTGTCCATTATAGAGAGAAGAAAATGATTAAATGTGTTTGTTTTCCGTCGACTTTTAGGTAGCTCTGTCAGCCCAAAGAGCCAATTTTGGCAGTAATCTACAGCAGCTGAGCACACTCTCCATTAATACAGCGAGCTGTCATTGTCCATCACTGACTGTAATAGCAGACCAAGACATATGACAGCACAGGGCAGCACAGGCCCAGTGACAGACTGATGACAGGACCCCAGGCTTTTACTTTGTCTCCACTCTCGCCCCTGCCACAACACATGGCGAGTCTTGTCGTGATAATAACACATCAGGGAAGATTGCATACTCAAACATGAAGATATCCACTGTGTCGAGTTCCTTTCTACCTATTGATTACATGTATGAAGGCTTGAGCCATTGATCAACACTTCACAGTCTTTGTGGGCTTGTTGCTGTGTTTAATAGTCAGGGGTTTGTTGTGAGTTTGGTGTAAGGGAGCTTTCAGTGTTGGGCAGAGAGGACCGTGCTGGAGAAGGTTAAGTAGACCTGAGAGGTGATGGAGGGATCGATGTTAGTTTGTGTTGCTGCAATTGGTTTCCAAAAATCCCAGGCGGAGCAAATGACATGTGACATAAATCAAATAAGGAGGGTTAGGGTTACAGAATGACTGACATAGAGAGACTCAAAGAGGAAGAACACAACACAAATCAAACTCTCTTACAGCTTTAAACACAGTAAACTTTGTTTTCAGGGACTTTTGTTTTTTGTTCACAGGTATACAGATATTTTAAGTGTATAGATGATTTCCCCTCTCTGTTAAAAAATAGTTGAAAAAGCAAAATGATGTTCTGCTGATACATGACATAGTTATTAATTGTGTTTTCCACCTCTTTGCCCCTCTCAGGGTCCCCTCGGTCCTTCAGGCCCTCAGGGTCTGGCTGGTTCACGCGGTATTGTTGGTCTGCCTGGACAGCGTGGTGAGAGAGGTTTCCCTGGTCTGCCCGGACCCTCTGTAAGTACAGAACAATCTGCTATTTCAGCATTTGTGTTGCTTCTTTTTTGCAGGTGACTGAATCATAAGCAAAAGCAAAAATTAAGAAATACAAAAAGAAAAAGGATTTTTTTTTTCAAAAGAAAAAAAACAATTATAATTCAAGCAATACTAACATGTCTTCCTTGCAGCCCATAAAAAGTGATAAAATACATTAAAACTAAAAAAAGAACATCTCACATCTTAGAAGCTACGTAACACCCGCCAACAGCCCATTAAAGTAATAAACCACAAACGTAATACAGATCTGCAGCTTTTAATGTAATAATCCCACATTCTTCATACTTTTCCCACAAATGTGTGATACGTAATTTACTGCAAATGTTATAGCTATTACATCTGCATGGATTTGTTATGTTTGTGGGAAGGTGAAAATCTTCAGCTTTTAAAATTGTAATAACTTCCCACAAAAGTAATATGAAAATGATCTTTGTGGTCATTGCTGCCAACGAGTTCAAGTCAGTTCATTAGAAAATATCACGAGGCTGGACAGAGAACCCAAACATTTAGGTTTGCAGGGAATTATGTATAAAGTTTGTAGTAGGCTACTGCTATTATGTTTATGGGAATGATTACGTTTGTGATAATATTACATTAAAAGCTGCAGATCTGTTTCAGGTTTGTGGTTTATTACGTTTGTTGGAGGTTATTACATTGGCAGGGGTTCTGGGCTCGATCTCTGTTTTGATTTTTTCAAATCAAATGATTGTCGAGCAACCTAAATGTCCACTAACTGTATTTCTAAAAAAAATTATGAGAATCAGAACTGTGACTCTTACTGTATTATTTATTGACTCAAAGGAGGATTATTAAGGATTTGATGGTCACTCCAATGTTATTTAAAACTTGAAGGGTCTCCATTTCTGAGCTGCATGACAAGGCATCTGGGCTGTATGACAAGTGACATACAGTCTGTTAAAAACAAAAGGGGAAGTTAACTTAATGACTATTGCAGTCAAAGCTGCAATAGCACAATAGCAACTGTTGTGTCCCTCAGAAGCAGAGAAAGCAGGAACTCTGTGGACCATCATTCTGCTGTGTCCTAATTAGATCAAACTTAAACCTTGTCTCACATGAGCTCAGATTTTCCTCATGTTGAACTGATTTTTATTTGATGTACAGTGTGACGTGTGACACGACGGCTCCTCTGCTTACAGCCCACACTATTTGATATCTGACATGGGCCATGTTCCCTGCTTTCAGCCTCTCAGTGGGCATGTCCTCAACATCAATTATTTATCAGCAAGCATGAAAGTGATGCCAAGACAGAGGTTTTGATGCCAAACTCTGCTAGGGGTGGATTGAAGCAGAGAACATGCTTTAAATATCTGAATCTAAGTGGATACAGTTTTCTCTATTTTAATTGACGATAATGATATAAAAGTACCCAGAGAAATAAATGTTGTTTCTAGAAGACTATGATGCTACAGAAGAGGTGGTCTATGATAAAACAGGGTTCATAATGTAGTGCAGTTAAAGTGGTATTAAAGTGACAGAGGTCATGTAAAAACACACCAGTATCCGCTGATCTACCAGTTCTTATGAAGTTAAACTAAACTTAGTTATCCTCAACTAAACGCCAACAAAAACTTCTTCTGCCTGACTTAACAAACTGGGTACTTCTCCAAAACCATTTGGGTTTTTTTAAATGAGGAGATTCATTGACCAGGCCGGTGCAAAATGATGCTTCATTTTATACAGCACAGTGTCATCATCATAAGGCCTTTCACTTTACTTACTTTTTAATCTATAGATATGTGGTTAGGATTCAGTGAGCAGCGTAAACATTGGTGGGAACTTATCCAAATTTAGTGACCAAGTGTTTGTAAAGAAACTTGATGAAATAAAGACAAAGCTGAAGCTTGTAGTACTTGGTTTCAAAAGTTTTTTAACAAGGCTTGAGAGTCTCAGGAGGCAGCAGTCATTTCCAAATCATGTTGCCCACTTATTAAAAATGATATAATATTCATTTCAATGTTGTTACAGTGAAAACCTCTGAGCTGGCCAGTACAAGCCTCATTTATTTACAAGCATATAATTAGATTTAAAGTGAGTCAAAACCAACCATTCACTTTGTGTCCAAAACATGTATTCACAAGATGTCAGACTGAATACAATATAACAAAACTCTGTACTTTATCAGTTGATAAATTATTGGATTATTTTTAATTATGTTTAATAATGTCCAACTTTGTTTCTTCTTTCCTCTCAGGGTGAGCCTGGAAAGCAGGGAGCTGCTGGGGGCGGCGGAGACCGTGGACCCCCTGGACCTGTTGGACCCCCTGGACTCACTGGACCTGCAGGAGAGCCTGGCAGAGAGGTCAGTAATAGGGCATCATCGACACACAGCATAAGTTTAGAATCACATCTTTCACATCGATGTTACTCCACTGACTGTTTGTATAACATGACTGGAATTTCAGAATTGTGCAATGTAGGCCAAGTCTATTGAAATACACTGTTATGTACATCATGTATACATTTGCATTGTGTTTACACTGTATTAGTGATGCGTTTTGTTGGAGCCGGCTCATTATGCAGCTGTTCAGTATTCAATAGGACAGCTGGCTTGGTGGAGGTGGAAACCCTTTACACTGTCGTTCTTTCTTCTGATAGGGTAACGCTGGATCTGATGGCCCTCCTGGTAGAGATGGAGCTACTGGAATCAAGGTGAGAAAGACACAATGATGCTACATTAAAATACACGTGGTTGAAACCTTTGTGTTGTAGGACACTGCCTTATTAACATATTGATGTACCGGCTCTCTGTCTTTGTGCTGAAGGTTCTTTGACAGTCAATTTTTGATATGCTGTTTCTCATTATAGGAATTATGTTGCTGTTCTTCTATTATGTTGCAGATGTTGCTTATATTTCCAAGTTTTTTTTAATTTCTGAAAGAAATCAATGTAATCATTGGGTTGTCTGTAATACATTTTGAATAGAATTTAATTGAATTAAATAACCTGCTGAACCCTGATTGGCTTAAATCAGAATCTAATAGTAATCACAATCTATGGATGGTCATCCATGAGATGGATCTTAGGAGCTATTTTATTTGCAAAACCAATCCAAACACTAATGCATTTCTTCAATTATAGCAATAACCTTAATTTTATCTTTATTTCATGATTTATATGCATTTAAATCCATACCAAGTAAAATACGCAATTTTTTATTTTTTTATTTATCAGAGCAGACGAATATACATCACCCATCACATACATCCTCCATTCCACTGTACTATCATTGAAGAGTTTTTCTGACATGTTCTGCTCTCTGTGCCGCAGGGTGATATTGGAAACACTGGTCCTGCTGGTGCCCCTGGCGCTCCAGGCGCTCCTGGTGCTTCTGGCCCAGTCGGTCCCACCGGCAAACAGGGAGACCGAGGAGAGTCTGTGAGTAATGACTCCAAAAACTCAAGTGAAAAATGTGGTGATGTCTCTCTATCCAGAAAGAAAGCAGACATCATTCAGAAAAGGTGGATTTTTCAACTGCTAAAAATTTGCTCTCAGGAACAGACAGGGACATCTAAAGGGCTTTGTCCTTGAATAAATGACCTGTGGACAGAGTGAAAAACAACCTCTATATCACATTTTGTTAATGACATGGAATTCACTCTGTCTATTCAAGTTTGTTTTACTATTCTTTGGTACTAAAATGTAAAATTAGTCTTTTCTCACTTGTAAATTTGACAAGAATGCTTTTGGGGCGTTATAGTGGCACTGATGGAGTAGTAGATGTAGATTATGGAGGCTTTTAATATAGGACAGTATGTAATAACACAGATATGTGTTGGCTAAGGGCAAAACCTTGTCCCACAACCTGTCCCACAACCTGTCCTCTATACCCAATACCATCAAGCCTACTACAGAACATTTCCTCTACACTTAATGCTTCAATTATGAATATCATCAACTCTTCTCTGTCAACGGGTGTGTTGCTAACTGCAATCAAGCAAGCTCGAGCCACCCCACTGCTCAAAAAAACTCTTTTATCCAGGTCTACACTGCCTCCCACCCACTGCGCTCTGCCAATGAAAGGCATCTGATCCAACCTTCACAACAGGCCCTAAGTCTCTAGTTAGACTCTTCTCCTCTGTCATACCCCTGTGGTGAAATGAACTACCAAACTCCATTTGATCTACAAAGTCCCTTTAAGAAAAGTTAGAGATATAATGACTTCTTAAATCGGTGCACCAGTATGGTTCGTTTCTGCTGCAGCTTCATTCAGATCTCTTGTGATTTCTTCACAGGGTGCACAAGGACCTTCCGGACCGTCAGGACCTGCTGGAGCCAGAGGAATGCCTGTATGTATCTTTCTGAACATTAATACACATACTTGCACAAACAGTTTTTAACTATTCAGATTAAATTAAATTTACATGCCTAAAAACAGTTTGTGGATGTTCTGTGTATATTTCAAATGAAGAAGGAAATAAAAAATTGTGAAATAACAGTAAGTTTTCCTAAAAGGGTTGTTGTCCACTTGTTCATAGGGACCCCAAGGACCCCGTGGAGACAAGGGTGAGGCTGGAGAGGGTGGAGAGAGAGGACAGAAGGGACACCGAGGCTTCACAGGTCTTCAGGGTCTGCCAGGACCTCCAGTAAGTATTCAGATTCTGGATCTTTCTGTAACACTTGTCAAATGAGTTGAAATTATCCTTGTTTTCTACATGGTATTTAAAACAATTAAACTTAAAAAATATATATTTAACTTAACATTTAACCCTGTAAAAGGCTGATGTATGAGTGTAAACATTATCTGTTTAGGGTCAAGCTGGAGACCAGGGTGCTACTGGACCTGCTGGACCTTCTGGACAAAGAGTGAGTGCTAGTGCTGACAAGATAAAAAGAAAAAGGACAAAGACATTAGGTTTGTTTTTTTGCAGGTCTTTAACAACATGATTTTTCCTCCATCTATGTCTGTAGGGACCACCTGGACCTATTGGTCCCGGAGGAAAGGACGGTTCAAACGGTCTGCCAGGACCCATTGGACCCCCCGGACCCCGTGGTCGTAGTGGAGAGACTGGTCCCTCTGTGAGTACCCAAGAAAAAATCTTTGTCCGAAACACTAATTAGGACGATAACAGACTTTAAAGTATAACCCAGGCTGTAAATGTGACTTCATATCTGACACATAGTAGGTAGGTGAACATGATTGATAACATATTCATAAATACATAACGCCCTCTGAAGTGGAAAAGATCCAGAATAAGTCAAAGAGCCTCAGAGTGCAAAATTCACACTCCATAAAAAAAATCATGTGCAGCAGGTGTAAGTCATGCTGTTACTGGGTGTGAATGACGCACAGAGCTTATATACTCTCATACTGTACGATATGACCTGCTGATATGTATTACTAAGGCCTCTTTATTTTCAGTGAAAACCTCTTCAGACTTCCCTTTTTGCTTGTGTTGAAAAGCAAAGACAGTCTATTCCAGCTAGGTGTGGATAAAGTAAAAAATGTTTAATTTTGGATAAAATAAGCCGTTTTCACATATGCACTCCGGATAATATCTAGATATTTACAGGGGGAGTTCTCCGGAGATTCTCCCGAACTAGTCGTTCACATATGCTCCTCACAGCGGGGGACTTTCCCTGTCAGAGGGGAGGGGGATTGGGGGATTTCCCGACGTAAGATGTGACGTAAATAAACAACGTGGAAGTAGCGTCCGAAGCAACAGAGTCCGCTACACGACGTTATAATGAGAATATTTGCCTTTATTTCAATGCTTTGTGTAATCCAATGGAATGACAACATCCACAAAAGAGCGGAGAACAACATAGTAAGGGAATATTGTGAAAATCTGGGAATAAATTTCTTACCAACCAATTTCTACAGCAATGTGTTTCTAAAGGTGTGTAGTTACACATATAAAAAGATTTAAATTCAACTCCTGTAGGAAAATCTGTGAGAGCTGCTGAAACTTCGGGTACCTGGAACCCTATTGGTTGAAAATTTGAAATTTTAGATTTTTTTTACATGTGCCTTAAATAGCATCTTAAGGTTAAATTAGGGGTTATTTGAGATGCTGAATCCATTGCAAGCATTTATTTTGCACCAAAACCACTCCTTGGTAGAGAAACGGCCACGCCCACTTTTCCAGCTCTCTTGAAAACCCTTTGTTTAGGTAAAAATCAATGTTGCTTGTTGCATGTGAATTATAAAGTATCTTCATAGGTCTATTTTGGCCAATCTGGGAATAAATTCCTTACCAACCAATTTCTACAGCAATGTGTTTCTAAAGGTGTGTAGTTACACATACAAAAAGATTTAAATTCAACTCCTGTAGGAAAATCCGTGAGAGCTGCTGAATTCAGACATCAGATCACTCTGGATAAAATAATAGGGGTCTGGCCGGAGAGTTTTTCAGGCGATTTCTGTATGTGTGAAAAGGGTTATAGAGTGTAATATGTAGGAATAAGTTCAATAACAGTATTATTATAATTTATAGTATTTCATTTTTTAGAATAAAGAACTAGAACTGCAGCAACAACTCAAAACACTCAAAACTCATTAAAGTAAACTAAGCTTCTGAAATCATTTCGCTTTTTTTGTGGAAGTTATTCCTTCAGTCTGGATGATTACAGGGTAGCAGGCACAAGGCATGTATTTCCCCAAAAAATATATAGGTTTCTTCACTGATAAATCAATACTGATTCTTTAGAAATATTACAGAAAATTGCTTAGCTTATACATTGGGTTATGATCGATACCTCTTACAGATTCCAGAGCAAAAATTAAATGTAGTTTTACATACTGAAGTTTAACAGTTTCAGTATACTTTACACACAAGTGGGGGGGGGGGGGTACTTATTACTAACAGAATGAAGACAAAAACTTGATCAAAACCAGAAAAGATAGACAACTAAATAAAATGTAGCGAGGACACAGGTTGACATAATTTTAGCTCATTGTTGTTGCATTCATTGTTGCATCTTTAAGTCCTTCACACAAAGATTGAAATAAGACCAGAGAACAGATTTCAAAACAGCTCTCAATCTTTACCTGACATGAGGGGGATTTATCAAGTCTTAATGAAATCAAAGAGACTACACAAGTAAAGTGGTGACTGGACAAAAAGAGAAATGTCTAAAAGTTATTGAATGCTAAATATAACCCTTTATCATTGTTCTGTTCCTCTCAGGGTCCCCCTGGAAACTCTGGACCCCCAGGTCCTCCTGGTCCCCCTGGCCCTGGCATCGACATGTCCGCCTTCGCTGGTCTGGGTCAGACTGAGAAGTCTCATGATCCTCTCAGGTACATGAGAGCCGACCAGGCTTCTGGAAACCTCCGTCAGCACGACGCTGAGGTCGATGCCACACTCAAATCTCTCAACAACCAGATTGAGAACATCCGCAGCCCCGAGGGATCCAAGAAGAACCCAGCTCGCACCTGCAGAGACCTGAAGCTCTGTCACCCTGACTGGAAGAGCGGTGAGTGACACCGTGGGGAATTGGATAAATTGAGTTGACTGGATGGAGTAGAAATAGGATGACAATTGATGTTTGCAGTTCAAATTTGGGTTAAGTGTAGTGTATTCTGTCTGGGAGTGCGTGAATGTGGCTGATTCATAGTAGGTTTTTTGAGGTATTATAATTTTACAGAATTCTATAACTTAATGATATTAATTTTTAATGTATACAACATTTTTTAAAGCCAAAAAGACATGATTATGAACCTCTGATGTGTTTGCTGCTTTCCTGCAGGAGAGTACTGGATTGACCCCAACCAGGGCTGCACCATCGATGCAATCAAAGTCTTCTGCAACATGGAGACCGGAGAGTCCTGTGTCCTCCCCAAGCCTTCCAACATCCCTCGTAAGAACTGGTGGTCAAGCAAGAGCAAGGACCGCAAACACGTCTGGTTCGGAGAGACGATGAATGGAGGATATCATGTAAGTATCACAATGTTTTTTCATATTTGTTAGCAATCGGTTTAGCTGAAACAAAGACACGCCTCTTCTTTTCTTATTATATTGTAATGACAACCTGCTCTTGACACCATGTTTTGTCGGATTTTTGGCTCAGATCAAGGCCCAAATGTTGAAAAATTTAATCAAGGAATGCAATGATGTAGGTTTGGATTTCCGAGCTTTTCTGCACGGACGAAAACATTTTTTAGGTATCATAAGAGCAGCTTTACTCACTCCTGGAAGTCTTGTTTTGCTGATTGTGAAGAAACATTTAGTCTTCAAATTGTTATTGACTTCCACTAGATCATAGGGACTCTTATCAGCAGCTAATTTAGGATTTCTTCCTACATTTAATTAAAATTAGACAAAATATTGTTTCTGCATTGCAAAAAGGACCACCCTGACATAACACAAAAAAGTCAAATTTTTATACAACATTTTCAGCTGCTAAATAGTTCAACAACATAAAAAGAATTATACTTTATATAATACTTTATATATACTTTTTGAAGAGCCCAAATAGCCTTTCTTGTTATCTGTAAATAATTTTACAAAAACCAAGACAAAGTTAAATGTTGTTCTCACTTACTCCTTTTCCCCTGCGGCCAAATACAGTTCAGCTATGGTGATGACAGCCTGGCAGCCAACACTGCTGCCATCCAGATGACATTCCTGAGACTGCTGTCCACCGAGGCATCTCAGAACCTCACCTACCACTGTAAGAACAGTGTGGCCTACATGGACGCCTCTACAGGCAACCTAAAGAAGGCCGTGCTGCTGCAGGGCTCCAACGACGTGGAGATCAGAGCCGAGGGCAACAGCCGCTTCACCTACAGCGTGATGGAGGATGGCTGCACGGTAAGATATGCAACAGTTCATGCAGCTATACATGCACACACTGAATCAGGTTCACGTCATACAATAATCAAAAACAATATTGCATTGGTCGAGGATTCTCTTTCCTTCCTTGACAGATGTTAAGCACCATCTCTTACTCCCTAAGGCACGCTTATCCTCTGCCATTTTGGAGAAAGTAATAGTTCATTTAACAGCAGTTACATTTTTTTCCCTCTCTACAGAAACACACGGGACAGTGGGGCAAGACAGTGATTGAATACAGATCGCAGAAGACCTCTCGTCTGCCCATTGTGGACATTGCCCCCATGGATATTGGTGGAGCAGACCAGGAGTTTGGAGTCGAGGTCGGAGCAGTCTGTTTCTTGTAAAGAACGAGGGATCCAAAAGAAGAGAAAGAAGTGGAAATTAAAAAGAAAATAGAATAAGAAAGGAGCACACTTCCGATAAAAGAGGAAAGAAAGAGTGAAAACGAAAAAAAATCAAGACACTTTTTTAAAATGGGACTTTTTTTCTAAGTAAAAAGTGCTTTTTTTCCAAGTCGAACTCCGTAGGATCTCTGCACTGAATGGCACCAGCAACTGTCATCTGTGATTCATCCAGCGTTGCCTCTAGTCAACACCCCCCCAACCCCTTTAACCTTCTTCATGGACACCCAACATACCCCAAAAGCCCCCTTTTCTCCACCTGCCTACCCTATGAACAAAAAGGAGGAAGTAGGAGGAGAGTACAGGAACATACATACCAGGGAATTTGAGAGAGAAAAATGTGTTGGTGTTATTTATTTATTGTTTAGGTTTGGGTCCCAGGTGTGTTAGGACTGAGTTTGTTGCTAAGTAATAAAAGCCCACTTACACATATTTAAAGAAAGACCTTATCCACCAAATTCTTCTCTTACTTCCTCCTTTTTTCTCATCACCCCATCCATCCTGTTTCCACTAAAGCCAACATGTCTCTGAAACCAAAAATCTAGCTTACATAGAAAGTGCAGGTGTTCCTATTTCTACCACCACAGTGTGTATCGAAAAGTTACTGTGTATTATAATAAAAGTCAATGGTGCTATTGTTGTAAAACAGTCTGTGTTTTTTAACAACCAGATACTCATATGTAGTATATATATGTATATATGTGTATACATATATACACAGTTTGTTGGAGAGAGCATTTCAACCTGTGATTTTGAATTTCTGGGTTGAGAAATGTCCCTGCCTCACCTTACCCTCCTGCCTTGATCCCACAATGTTAACAGCCATGCCCATAATGAATTAAGGCATGTCCTATTTGGAAATAATTCAATATTTTTTGATATTATAGAGCTACCTCACCAAAAGTCACAAATTAATGTAAGGCCTTTTCCCCTGAATTGTCCCTGTATTTTAGTTGATTATCAATACGACCAGTATCTTGGTCAATGAAGCCCAGTCTGCTGCCCCGTTTGTCCCTTTCCCTCCCTACATCCTCCCATCAGTCCCCTCCCCTCACACAGCGCGTGCCCTCTGCCTAGGCATACACTCTCTCTCACTCACTCACACACACACACTCACATATACACACACACACACACACACACACAATCTTCTATATGAAGATATACAGGGTGTTTTACTTTGTTTTTCCAGTTGTAGAGCCTGCGCAGAGGGTGCATTTGTGTGAGGTTGTGTATATTTTTTATTATTAATAATAGTATTATTATTAATAATAATAGCATTATTATATTATTATTATGATCATGACTTGTTTTTGTTACGTTTTAATTAATGTAAATTGGAAATAAAAGACAAAACAAAGTAACAGGCTGAAGTTGCTTTTTATTTATACCCTGTTTTGTTCTCCACCACGTTCAAATATGTTGGGGCAATGGTTTGACTCTTCTCCAAGAAAAAAAATCTATCCATTAAAAAAGACACGACAGAACATTTTACTTTGCCCTGCTTCCAACATGTCTTTTTGTGGTAATATATTCCTCGTGGTGAGAAACACCTCAGATTTTAAGAAAACAGTGGAGAGATGGATGAATGCGGAGGGGTGTTTTGATTTTTTGAAGATGGTAATTTGAGGAGAAAACAAAAAAAATGTGCCTTTTACAAAAATGTAACATGGTTTTTTATAGCATGGTAGAGTAGAAATGGGAAACAATGCCAACCACGCTCAGCTCCGTCTGTAAACTGCTAATGTCTTCCTGTACTTCTTTTACTCTTCATCTTTTGCCTTTTTCAACCTGCAGTGGCAATAAAATGTAGAAGCATTTCTATGAACAACATAGAGCAATGTTTCTTTTATTCATTCATTTGTTCCCCCCCCCAAAAAAAACCAAAAAAAAAACCTATTGATGGATCAATATGAAACTATTATTTTTGTTCAATAACTTCCTTTGTTCAAGTAAGTACTGGCAAACAGAAGAGAAAACAAATCATTTTGGTCTCAAAGCGGTTTAAAGATTGCACGGTAGGGAGGCAGTTAAACGAACTGAACTCTAGCGAGGACACCGACACCAGCAGGATGATTTGTGAACAAGAATGAACAAGAATATTCAGGAGCTCTTCGAAGCATGTAAAGATACATCAACATTTCTACACAGGTTTATGGACTTATTTTCTTTTGACAGTCATATTTTTTTATATTTTTCCTCTAATCTTTCAGCCTGTAGTCTTCAAACCACGACCTGTCACACATGACAACTTATCATAACAACATCATTTTACTCTATAACTGATTCTATTTCTAATTCACAGTATTTCTTTAACCTGAAGGACACAAACTCTTCTTTCTCGAGCAAACATTTAGCACGTTACAGAACACAAAAAAAAGTTATCCTATTCTAGGGTTTCCTTCAGCTTTTACTATTTTCTCAAATTGATAGATAAAATAACGTTCGTATTCATGACCACATAGAGGGTTTTATGGATACACTTAATGAGCCACTGAACAAAGACACATGAATAACACAAAGTTCACAGCTAGCGGCTCTGGACAAGAGGGACATGATGCTAAAGCCAGAATGTTAACATGCTAACAATGATATGGCTAGCATGCTGATGTTTAGCAGCTGTAATGCGACTATAAACATCTGAGTTTAGAGTACTAGCATGCTTTTATTTGTTGATTAACATTCACAACTAATAACTGGTACTAATGTGACTTTTGATATTTTTGTAGATATAACGCAGAGTATTAAAGAAACGGAAAATTTGATCAGATGAGCAATCTGAAAAATTAAGGGTTAGCCAAAGCTTTTACAATTTGCTTGATACCGTTTTGTACTGTGTTCTGGTTTGCTAGTCGTAAAAACGTAGGGAATCCGACAATTAATTATAAATTCAGCTTTAAGACTAAAAAATGCAGTTTTAACTAAAAAACACAGTGGGTGGTATAATCCTGAGGGAAATTCCTGTTTCAAAGTATTACAGCATATTGGATAGGCCTAATGCTTCTGTTGCGTTAAGTTTTACCATGTGTACATTCATGGCAAAAATGTCCTAGCTAGCATTACCGTTAGCTATGAATTTATGACTTTGTTATTATGTTGTGTAATAGCTCATGTTTGTAGTCTTTCAGCCACTTCCTAGCAAGCATTGGCATTTGATTGTTACACAATGCTGGGAATTTATGCCTCTAATGCAAATGTTAGCTTTTATCAATTGGTAGCTGGCTATCATAATGTAGCTAACTGTAGCCTACCCTAAAAAAACTAAAAAGCCTGATATCCCCGTCTGAACACAGTAGACAGACCAAACATTTATTGTGAAATTGAGGGGTTAAAAAGGCTTGAAGTGCCCAAATCTATGATGTATTTTGCAAAATAATGACACTAAAAAGTAAAGTCTAAACAAACTGAACCCAAGTGTGCGCTGCTTTAATACGTTGTTGTGGTTTTAAAACCCTGGTTAGTCACCATTCAGTTAGGCTGTGGATAGAAGTAATTTGTTTACAAGAGGGTTTTTACTGTTCATATTTTTTTACATTGAAGAATAATATTGGGCTTTTTTCAAATAGCAATATCAGTTACTGCCACAGTAAATATGACTATAATGATTTCAGGTAAAGTAAAAATGGGCTGTTAATCTTGTTTCAGATTATGTGGAGCTGGGCTTGATATTCAGTAACCTATAGTTCACACATCACATCAAAAGTGAAATTAATCTTTGCATTACATGGTTAGCACTTTATTGCATTACAATACAGTGCTAACCATGGGAAACAAATTATTAAATGTATCTACCAAGTGTTCGGCTTATTCTCAAATAGGCTTAAAAAAAACCAATTATGATGCAGCCTATGTGGAAAATAGGAGACAGAACGACTCAATAGATTAATTAAATCTAAAATAACAGCTTTGTCAGGATAAATATTTGTATTAATTGAAATCTGAATAGTGATTTGAGTTCTAAATCTAGCTGAATTTCTCTTTACCAGTTAGTTGCTGCTTTTTGTACACTAAACTGTCTAAATATGTTCATGATTGCTACAGCTTGGACACTCAATAAAAAGGACCACCTCTAGTTTGGCTTCCTGAGAGTACATTTAGATCTGTTGTTCCTTATTGGCACTTACAAAAGCTGGATTAATGAGCATGAATTAGGGAAAGGCTGCAAAGAATCCACATCAAATTGATGTATTCAATGTAAAAATGACTAACAATTAAAAAAAACAGCAAATGCACACACGTACAAAACAACAGAGTCAAGCAATTAGACGGGGACACGTACTGATTGTGCATGCTCTCCTTTTAGACCTGATAAACACACTCCAGCTGATTGGAGCCTTTTAAGTGTTCATTAAGGGTCAGTTGGTCAAAGACTTCTAATTAAAGCTTAATAAAAGATAAAACAGACCACCGCAGGAGGACTGACGGGAGAAGAAAAGAAGAATAAAGAGGGGCTACAGAGGGAATAACAAGGTTGTAGAGTTCAGAGTTTTCTTTTTCTTATTTCATCCTTTTCTGCTGCACTTTTCAGTTTTTACTCCTCTCTGTGAACATGGCAAAATTCATTAAACCAATTCTCACCTTTTTATGTTCAATTATTTCAAGAAACACATGGGTAAAGAAATATCAAGAAAGACACAGAGGGGCCTCAGTAGTAAAAAATGTAAAGAAAGGTTGTAATCACTAAAACACAGCTGTAAAAAGTCTTCTTTTTATCAGGATCTTCCACAGACGGCTTACAGTAAATCCACATGGTATTTCTGAAGTTAAGTAGTCGTTCTACATTAAAACCTTGTTGGATTATAAATCATTTTAAATTGATTTGAAATGAGGTGTTCAGAAACCAGTGCTCAGAGTGTCTGTCTCTGTGGGGGTCTTGCGTGGGCTGGGTAAACTCTTTAGGTACTCCAAATGCCTGCGGGCTTCAGCTTGGTTCTGCCTCACGTAGTACACCACGTACACAATGACCATAAAGAACCACACAAACATTGTAACCAGCATGGCTATGTCAGTGGTCTTCCTCTGCAGGCTGCAGAAATTCACCCCAGAATCCAACAGTTTGACCAGAGGTTGACCTGCGTGCTCCCCCTGAGACCCTGGGTCCTCCCACCTGCTCCCCTCACCCACCCCCCGCACCGAGCTCTCACAAATGATCCCATTCACTGTCTCTGGCTCCAGGTTCAGAGTCTCCATCAGCTCCTGTAGGGCGCAGTCACAGTGCCAGGGGTTGTGGTACAGGCGAGTCTTTGCACGGGTGGAGCCGAACTCCTCCCTGCTGGCCTGTCTCAGCTGATTGTGAGAGAGATCAAGCAGGCGCAGCTCGGACCCAAGATGCCGCAGGGCCCCTGAGGCCAGCGAGTCGATGCGGTTGTTGGACAGGTACAGATCCCGCAAGTGGACCAGGTCGCTGAAGGCACTCTCAGGGATACTCCGTATGTAATTACGTTCCAGGTAGAGGGAGACGGTGTCCGGTGGGATCCCCTCTGGGATCTCTCGCAGCCCTGCGTCCGAACACACCACCGTGGCCGTGTCCCAGGCACAGTGGCAGCTGTCCGGACACTGAGTGTACGCTTGGCCCCACAGGGCAGAGAAGAAGAGTGAGATGCACAGCCATGAAGGAAGATCCACTCCTTTACCTCCACTGCTGCTGGAACATCTCTCCTCACACCAGCCTGTGAACATGGCCTCACCATAGCCCCCCAGCACACACAGGGTCCCAACCAGACTCACACACGGGCACTCCAGGAGAATCTGACAGACAGAATAAAGGGTCAGTGTGGAAAAGATGAGTCTGTTTCTTCTTCAAACACATGCAATCAAAATGAATGCAGAAATGAGAGGTGGTAGAGAGGAAGAGACAAAGGTCAGTGGGTTAAAGAGATAGACAATGAAATGAGCTTAAGCTTGTTTGTCTGACAAATTCTGCAGGGAGAGACTATGTAAAAATATATATATATCTATAAGACAAAAAATTGCAGTGCAAGAAAGACCCCCTTATTTTGAAAGCAGTAATTATAAGTTGTGTAATTTTATATAGAAAATCATTCGTTTCTGAATTAAAAGGCCCTAAATCCTTGCACATGATTATCTGAAGTCCTCCCATTTCCTTTCCCTGCTGTGTCTTCTACCAGAGCAGAACAAAAACATCACATTACACTCATCGATACATGTTCATCTCATTCATCCCTCTATTTATTTTCCCATGATGCCGTAGCCCCTTAATCATAATTCATGGTGGGAGGAGGGGGGTAGAAAAAGGGGTGGGATCGATGGTCCCAGTATTGCCTGCTACACTATTAAGAGCCAGAGCATCAATCTTGCCCGTGTCCCAGCGTGTCAATAAGTGACAGAGCTGAAGAAGACAACCTTTGTCTGGTTGTTTGCTCAAGGAGGAAATAGCTGATATTTTATAAAATATAAAAAAAAGGGACACATCACATTTTTAAGATATTTTAGATCTCCTAAGTCTCACCTGTCTTCATTTTTTTTTTAATCTATTTGAGTCTCCAAATTGTGTATTTTCACTTTCCATGACAATCTCTCAGGGGTTTTTCCAACCAGTGCTGTATTGCGTTTTTGTTCTGGTAAAGTAACTCTGACACAATGCTTGAATTTGATGAAATCCTCTTCAGTATTGAATCACATTCTCCTCATCTTTATAATACAATCAAAGCTGTCATGCACCTCTATAGTCTCCTGCACAGACAGTACAGTCTCACAGTGGCCTGGATTTGATTAATTCGTTTAAAAGGTGTGCGAGTGACAGCCCTGAGGTGTCCGTCAAAAAGCTTCTGTGAGGTATGATTTACTGCCCCGCTCATTAACCCTCCTGTTAGTAAATGCAAATGCATGCAAATCCCCAATTAACAAAAATGATGAATGCTGTATATTTATGAATGGGAAAGACAGACACATAGATGGCTCTGTTCTTTCAGCTTATGGTTGCCGTTTCCAAATATTAATTACTAATATTTTCCACACATTAGCCTACTAAAAGTAAATAAGTTATGACAGGCTAAATACAGACTAAGAGTTGCTTCTTCCTTGCGGCTGAGGTCACCTAAAGTATCGTATCTTCATTTTATGAGATTAACTTGCACTGAAGACAAAGCATGTCCGAAGAAAATTGATTTAGACCTTGAATTGCGTTATTCTTGGTGAAGCAGGTTCAACTGGACTGTGGTAAGGAAACGAACCCGGAATAACAGATTTCAAATCTCCAGGTAAGATAAAGTACAAACGAGCATGGCAGTTCAATGCGTCCTTTTTTCCCCCGACTTTTAACACTTAGAAATTCAATTAAAAAAAAGAAAAGGAAAGCCAACTATCTAAAAAGTTAAAAAATTATTGCGAGTTAAAAGAAAAGAAAATCGACGAATAACCGAATAGCCTACATTTTAAAGTCTCCCAGACTTGATAGCCTATTAAACACGCATCATGTAAAAGCCTAGTTATTCTTTTTACACTTGTTTAAAAGTAGCCTAAACTATTTGCTAAAAAAAATGAATGAACTTACCAGTTAAATCTTGTTAAGTTTTAGATCCAGAAAGTGGGAAATATTTGTCAAATTGCGTTTAAAGTTCTTCTTTTGTTTCACCACGGCAGAAGGATTATCTTCATCTTCTTCTTCGATGTAAAAACATTTGAGAGACCCTTCTGTGTGAGGAGCATCAGTAGTGGACCTGTGGTTGGTCTCCGGCAAACGACTTCATCTCTGACTGTCGTAGCAGAGGGTAGTTATAGCAACAAAGATGTGGGGCAAACTATCCCTCTCCCTCCCTCTCCCTCTCTCCCTCTCTCTCTCCCTCCCTCTCTCTCTCTCCCTCTCTCTCTCCCTCCCTCTCTCTCGTGTGTAACATGGGAGGAGGTGTGTCTGTACATCTTCTTTTTTTTTCATACCCACCTTAAATTGCATCAGTATCAGATTTATGTGCACCCATTGGTTACCCACATGAGATAATAACTGAATTACCTGTAGGTGTAATGTGATTCTTACAGCCATCTCTTCCTGCAAAATAGTATGATGCAGGCAGGTAAAGAGAAAAGGGACACACTGTAGCCTAAAAACAAACAGATGTTATACCTGTAAAAAAAAAAAAAAGGTCTCCTTCAAAGACATGCACTTTAAATGCATGTCAGATTGTTTAGAAAAATAATACTTCCCATGTAAGGATGACACAATAAGCAAAAGAGAAGAAAATCTAGAAAACAAAACAATAGGCTCCCATTGTGAGAGAGAGGCCTGAGTACAACATGCCATGCTGTCATTGCCAACACTAACCATGTAAGTTAATCCTATATCTGTGTTTTTTGGGTGTGCTTTTGCTACTCCTGGGATAACAGATAAAGTCAAGATCATGAGAAAACAACCTGAATTACTCGTTGTCACGAGTTAAACAAAACTTATTGGTTCATGTCCACTCAGGGCTTCCGTACCCCTCCTTTAGTCGGTTGTCTTTTTTTTTTCAAGCTTATCATCATCTATATCTGTATAAAGTCCTTTATCTACACAACTACACTTTATGTTGAGATATAAACTTAGACAGATTTGAGCCTCAACATTCATTGACAAACAGCACTTCATTGACATAAGGCAACCTTCAGATATTTGAGGTCACATTTTTCCATATGAATAGTAAAAAGTCAAACAAATATCTCTGAATGTAGATAAATATTATTTACAGAAGTTCACTCTCAGGAAAAGTGTCCTGCTGTGTCTTTGCTCTTCTCTATAAGCAGCGAGGATACTGTATGTGCCGATCTTCAGAGGAGCCCTGGGGGGGGGGATCTGACAGCTGTGATGGCACATCGTCTCCCTCCCTCTGCCTCCCCAGCCTGTCGTGCTTCTATCAACCCGCCATAAGACAATGACATCTACACATCTGACACATGAAATACAAAGTCCTCCAAGTAGGATGTAACTTTCCAGTTTTACAGCAGAATTTTTGTAAATGTTTTGCCCTTGACGATTGATTGTCTCTATTGTTGCAAAAGATAGAACTGTTAATAAGCTGAGTTTGAGGTTTTTTCCTCACATACAAAACAAGGAACAAAGGAGCTGCATAATGAGAATGAGAAATATCTAAAAAGAAATGTCTGTCACATTGGTTTTTCAGGTCCCTGAGCCAGGAGTGAGCGATTGATGACAGATGGGAAGTTCAATTTCAGCAGGATAAATATGATGGGGGGGGGGGAGAGAGAGAGAGAGAGAAAGTTATATAAAGTCTATTTGGGATGTTCTCAGAGGAAGCATTTCTAAAACATGCACAGGCCTGTTAGCAGGTTGAACATGTTGACAATGTGAACTCTTGTGGAAAACCTGCAGTTCGGGCAGTTTTGGTTTGGATGCTGTATACCGAGTGGGGAAAACTGAATGAACCGTGCACAGATTTGTAAACTGATAGAGGCAGTGGAAAATACCTGACAGCCAGTGGCAGAAATCTACTCCTGGACGACACTGAGTGCACAAAGAAATTATTTGGTCTATTTTCTGTGCCGTGACGAGAAAGGAGAAGGACAGAAAACACAAATTACATGTTCTGACTGCATGTCGAGTTTGTCTGACGGAGTGGGACAGAGAGGGTGATATAAAACCAGCAGCGCATTTCTTGTAACCAGCCTGTTGTTCTCTTGGGATTGAATCTGCTAACAACAGGTCAGGATGGGGGCAGGTGTTCTGCTGAGGCTCTCAGTAGCCTTTTTTTTTTTTTTTTTTTTTCAAAAGCAAAGCCAACAGGGACCTGCCAGCACTCAAAAAAAAAGAAAAATGCTTACGACTGAGGACCAGCACAACAGTTTGGGTTTGTTGCTGTGTTGTTAGAAAACCATCCCTGCTGACAAAACAAAGTATTAAAGAAATGTTGCTTTGTGGGTAATTTATGTGGCAGGAAAGGAGTCAGCGCTGGAAGGTTTGTCTGGTTCTGTGAGAGGGTGAAAACCACAGCATAAAAAGGGGCTAAAATAAATAAAAAATAAACAAAAAAAAAAGAAGGAAAAGTCTTCTGAGGACACTGAATTTTTAAACACACTCAGAACATCTTGTCATTTCCTGTTCTCAGCAATCAGCCAAGTGCACTTGATGGTGAATAAGCCTGAGATTGCGCAAGCAAGAGTAAAGAGGAGGCTGTAAAACTCAAATCAATACATATTAGGCTACAAGTCGCTTTTATTTTCGCTTCTTTGAAGTTGCTCTAAAAGTGTGTGCAATTACAGCGCTGTGCTACAACACCTATGCTTTCTCCCGCTTCTGTCAGCGAGGTGTAATGTTGGAAAGTCTTCTGCAGCTCACAAAACAACCCAGTTTGGCAGTGATTAGATGCTGGAACATGTGACTGTAAAAGGCTGTCACAAATGTGTATGGATTGGATTGAGACCTTGGCTCAGCTCCAGCACAATAGAGAGCAGGCTAATAACTCACACAAAATGTGTGTGTTTGTGCCTGTGTGTGAGTGTGCAAGTGTGTGTGAGTGACTAAGACAGTGTTGGAAAATAAGATGCAAGAAGAGGATCATTCAGTAGCCATTAAAAATAGCCGGTGTACACTCAGCTGAAAGGGAAGCAATGACTCAGCAGCTGAAATCTTGAGCCTCAAACACAGATTAATGAATAGAGTTTTGAGCCTTTTTTTCTAACAGACATGTATTATGCATGTTAAATTCCTCGACTCAAAAGGAATTAAGTGACCCGTATTTCTGGAAAGAAGCCATTTAGAGAACAAAATGCTTCTCCAATTCAATTAAAAGTGAAACAAAAGACAGAAAGAGCGGAGAGGAAGGAGGTGAAATGATCTTGTCATGAAATAATTAACAGTGCCCACAACCAAACTAAAGTCATGACAAATGAAGACAGAAGAAAGTAGGTTGAGCAACATTAACTGTAAGTAACAACACATGAAGTATTTGCTTGCTGCTGTGGCGTTTGCACAATAACACTTGGCGGAAATCAAATACACGGCAGTGAGATTAGAGAGCAATGTGCTACACTGGTTAGCAGAAAGGTTAGCCTTGTGTGGAGAATGCAATGAGGGAGGAGTAACACGTAGAGAAGAAAATCTGGAATATTCATGAGAAAATTCAAGTCTTTTGTAATGGGGAAATAGAGTGCAAGTCTCGTCACACTGTGGCAACCTCGTCATGACTGCGGCTGCCAAAAGGAGCAGCTCTTTGTGGAAATTCAATTCCTCCGAATTAATCAAGCCTTATTATTGGTGCTTTGATGTCAGAGCCAGAGGAAGTAGCGCGCGTGTCTCTTTTGAGTGCAACAGTTAATGTCAGCATGCTGGAAATGAAGGTGTCTTGTATGAGTCGACCCCTTGAAAGGTAAAGGAGGAAATACTGTCTGCATCACATTCCCCTGACAGTGAAAGAGGAGATATAAAGGTTCTACAACAGACTTAAACTAAAACTTCAATGTTTACAAAGGACAAACATGTATTCCAAATAGTCTTTTATTGCAAAAGGACCAAAACAAAAACACGTTAACATGAACAAGCAGAGATGATAAGAGAGTCGACATTAGGATTCAGAGAGAGCGTGTTGGAATATGGGTATTTAGGGAACCGGTCCAAGGTTATTTGGCTTCCATTAGCATCCCAAACCTGGCACAGACGAACAAAACAACATTAGCCCTGGCTGGGATAAACAAGCTGCAAGCTAGAAAAAACTAACACAATAATCCTAGCTCTCTTCTCTTAAGATCAGCCAGAGAATAAAATGTGCCATTGGCCGGCCTCTCCCCTTTACTCTCTGTGTATTCAGCTGCTCCCGTTAGCAGGGGACTGGGCAGCAGCCTGCAGGGTCCTGCGGGCCATCTCCAGGGCTCCTTCCTGCGTCTTGTTCCCGCCAATAAAGCCCGAGGAGTGGACGAAGATGCAGGATTTAATCCCACTGAGCTCGGATAGCGCCTCGTCACGAACGCCGCGCCACTCCTCGAGCAGGGACAGCCTTGGACAGGAAGACAGAAGGGTTACAGATGGCGGCTACGTGGTCATCGGCTCGCTTTATGCTGACACAATGCTTTTTCTGAAACACAATCTGCTCTGCATGTCTGCACAACCAGAACATTCAAACTATTAAACCAGCTGAAGACTGATGAAGAATGTCAACTAAAAATCAAGAAAAGAACAATATCAGGTTAACATAGGACAGAAATCCAAGTGGCAGGTAGACAAAGTTTGGTCATCACTCCATCGTCAGTCATTTTTGAACAAAGAGTACCAACAGTTTGCTTGCTCATCGTAAAAAATTGTTTGTGTTTTTGGACTGTAAGTCGGACAAAATCAGGCTTTCAAAGAGTGTTCAAATTTGTAATTTGCAATTTTTTTCTGACACTAATTATTGTAGAGTAAACAGAGAAGTAATCTTTGATGGGAAAGTCTTACCTGCAGCACTACTGCAATGGGCTTTAAGAAAAATACCCCCCCCCCCCCCCAAAAAAACAAAGGAATGAAGAATGGGCAATAACTAACACTGAGACTGAGACTGTGCAATATCTTTTCATAGGAACACAAACTGACATTTATTCACTGACCTACAGACCTGACCTACCTGTTTTATTTGTCTTTATTTCTGTCTGCTTGCTGATGCTGTTTTTATATTGTATGAGTGCATCAATAAAGAAATAGAGGCATTCTATTGTATTGTATTCTACAGTAAATTATATATAAAAAAAAAAAAAAACATGATTCCCTTTCCTTTCATGGCCTTGCACAAAGACCTGAATTACTCTCGCTCTACCTGACTTAAAGGGTCCTAGGTACACTCCTGGCCTCAAAGGTAAACTGCAGGAACCCTCACAGGCGAAGAAGTACCATAATAAGCCCCCGCAAAAAGACCAATAACTGCCCCCGTCTTTCTTCTTCTCCAGTAATGTGGAAAATCACAGATTGTCACGGCAGTTGGACAGCCATACGATGGAGTCAACAGGCAATCCTACAAAGTGGGAAAGAGATTGCGGGTTTACGAGCTGACCTAGAGACAGAGAGTCGAGTCGGACGAGACGTTCAGGGGCTGAAAAATTCATATGAATGTAGAGTAGCTCATTTACCACCTGCTGCATTCAAGGTGCACCTCTGTCTACAGCCCGGCACATCGTTTAAAACACATTACCTCCTCGCTTTAGGGTGTTATCTCCATTCTCTCTGACAATTTTTCTTCTCAGAGTATTGACACTTTTAAGTTTATGATAATTTGATCTAATTCAGATTTTTCACTTCATTGCTCACCCTCAGCACCTCCACTACTGCTGAAAGGGTTTTTAACGCCTTCAAACTAGATGAAAAGGGAGCGGGTTGGCCTAATGGTTAGGTTGCGCCCCATATACTGAGGCTATAGTCTTCCTGGGTTGGAGGGCTCCAACCTCAGGGCTCCTCTCTGCATCACATGCTGGATGAAATATGGAACTGCGCAGCCTGGCTTGTCAGACAGAAAGTGACATGTCTGTTGAACATCTGAGTAAAGTGTTTTCTCCTGTTTCATATTTTGAAGGGTTTATTTCCCTGATGCTCTGCTTCCCCTTCAATCTTTGATAACATCATCCTGTATCATCCTCTGAAGCTGTAGTAAATCTGAAAGTGAGGAAAGTCACAAGTACAAAAGTGAACTAGAATGTCGAGCGATGGGACATGTGCGCTAAAACGTGTACATTCAAACCCCCCCCCCCCCCCAGTGAGTCTTCTCTCCCTGTCATTATCTCCAGTCTACAAGATCTTATCCTTATTAAGACTGCCACAGGAGAACCTGGGGAGGAACAGCAGGCCGAACCCCTAATCCCTGTTAAATGAATCAACCAATCGATTGCTCCACAGTATGGCTGGAAAACGAGCTCAAGAGGAAAGGTCAACAGGGCTGGTAATGAGGGAGAGAGTGGGAGGAGGGTGACTGCTGTTATGACAGGGCCAGGAAGCTCCGGTTCTCAAGATGACCACTCTAAAAATAAGCCCACAATTAGAAAATTAACTCCTCAAGACCTTTTCTATACCATAACAAGGCACACACTGGGTATGACTACATAATTAGACGAAAAAAAATGTAATCATGATGAGATTTAGTGCTGATAAAAGGTCATTAAAGCAGCAAATGTGTTGCATGTGTTCAGACGGATCATATGGAGCTTTTGTACAATTGTCTTCTTTGAGAGGACAGTAAGAGACGCTTGTAAACATGCAAACATTTTGAATCCTCCTAGAGCTCATAATTCTTGGGCGGCACAGAGATTTTACACCCTTCACACATTTTTTTTTTTTTTTTTGCCCAAACTGGAGATTTGGCCAAAAAAAAAAAAAAAAAAAAAAAAAAATCACTGAATTGCCAAGAAGGGGGGGGGAGAAAAAAATGTAATTTTCTCCTTTCAGAGGGAAATGACATGGAGTCCATTTGGATTCATCACTTCCTTACTGCAATTAAAATGTTCCGCTCCTCATAACTGGCTTTTTATCCCCAATGATGAGATAATGAGGCACAGAAAATGGCATATTGAGACAAAAAAGCTGACACATGGACAGATACACAGGCAAGTAAAAGTAATGATTGTTATGATTTAGAAGAGTCTGGAATAATTCAATTCATTTTTATTTGTATAGCACAAACTCAATGTGAATAAGGGTTGAGATTAAATATCTACAAATAAAATAGAGAAAAAATATATAAATTATTAGGATTATTAAAAATAATAAGTAAGCTATTTGTGGCTTATGTTATGTGAGAACAGGTTTGGATATGTGGCCATTCATAACCTCACTCCTCTGCACCTCTCTGAACTCCTGCACATCAACACACCCAGCTGCACTCTCAGGTCTTCTTCTTCCATTTAAATCACTACACCACCCGCCCGCCTGCCCACCATGGGGTCCAGAGCCTTCTGCCGCTCAGCCCCCCCCCCGCTTCTGGAACTCCCTCCCACCAGACATCCCTAATATTGACTCTCTCCATTTTAAAATCCCAAAACACATCTTTTTAAATTGTTCAGTCTGACCATTATCCATCCTGCCTCGTGAATCCTCTTCACAATGATTGATACTGTAAATGTGTCTTTTTAATTTGATCAATTTATTTCTCTTTGTTCATTTTTATCTCTGCTTTGTAGGGTGACCTTGAGTGTTTTCAAAGTCGCCTTCAAATGAAATATATTTTTATTATTATTACGAGGACAGGTTTAGATACTGTATGAGAGGAATTGATGTGAATCCTTATAGATGGAAGCTGGACATGTTGGTGTGTTATTATTAAAAATAGAAAATATCAAGTAACCAGTATTGCCTTTAATTCTTTAGTTTTTACAAATTTATCGATTTAAAACAAATAACCAGCAATATTAAATGTTTTAAAGGTCAAACATCTTTGTTCTATATGAAGGTGTGCTGTTTTCTTTTACTCATGATGACAATGTATCGTCGTCTTGACTAGTGTGACACCATTATTGACTCACTGGTGCCACTGGGCTCTCTAAACAGATTTCCCTGACGATCTGAATCGTCGCATCACTACTTCATGACTCATCACGTTGGCACCTCTGACATGAACGAGGGTAGAAGTCACTGGCAGAAGAAGAAGTAGACAGCAGGAAAAAACGAAGACAGAGAGATCATTTCAGATAGAGGTGAAAATCAGTTAAGAGATAAAGCGTGATAAGAGGTGACACCAGACTGCAGTGAATAAATACATTAACACTACACTTTTACTTTTTGAGGGCAATTTTAATTCTTCAGTTCAAGTCTAAATTCTGGTTTTGGGTTAGGGTTATTTATTTATTTGGCCAAATGATAAGTAAACCCAAAAAAAAGATTGAATCCTTATTATTGATCCTAACCTTGAGGCCCAGCAGCTCCCTGTGAAATCAGCTCATGTGCTTTTTCAGAAATAGAGACATTTCCATTTTTCAGCACATATTGCTGTCATTCTACAGTTTATTCTACACAGCTCACACTGAGGAATGACTGCTGTTTCTCTTACTTCCCTCTTCCTCTTTCCCCACTCACATTTTCCTTAGCAATGTGATGCAGATAAAAATAGACCTCCACCCCTCCTCCTCCTCAGGTGCAATAGCAGGAACACAGGTGATAACAACACCCTTTTCCCAGAGTCGGCACATGCCCACTGAGAGGAAGCAGGCCGCCCAGAGAAAGAGCCATCTGGAGCGAGCGTTTTTACACCACATTGTTCTCATGTAGCTCCTCACCAACCGCCATGTTTGCATTACATTAAATCTTTGAAGTGAGCAGCCACACCAAACAGGTGCCGGCCTTTTTTAGTTGAAAGTGCTTCCGCCTGATGAGATTCTGCAGTGGAGTGGAAAAAAGACAAATCTAACAGAGGGCAGAGGGATGAGGAGAGGGAGGGAGGGTGTGAAAGGTGAGAAGGCGAGATATGGTCAGACGGAGGATAAGGAGGGAGAAAGAGGATTAATGGGAAGAGAGCAGGACAGATTGGAAAAAGGTGATGAAATGGGGGAGGGTGATGATAGAATGGACACGAAAGAGAGAGAGAGAGAGAGAGAGAAGAAACACTAAGAGAGCAAGCAGATGTCAAAGAGAGAGGTGAAAAAATAGCAGCTGCTGGTCAGATCAGGGCTCAATCAAAAAGATATTTCAACATCCTTCTGTGTCAATAATGAGCCACGTAAAATGCAGGGTAACAGCGTGACGCCACATTGAGTCAGAGGTAACAAGACGTTTGAAAGAACACAGTGGTCAGGGAGGTTAGTGGCAAAGAGACCATCTGCTGTGATTGTGATGTCTCATGCTTGGTCTAAAAAAAAGGTAGAAACCCCGAAAGAGCAGCGTTAGAGTTACAAAAAAATATTTTGTCTGTACTAGAAGTACAAAAGTACAAAGTGAGCAGAAGTAGCAGTAGAAGAAGAGAAACCAAGGGGAGAATCAGAGTAACAATACCAGGATCAAAACCAGTTTTTGTTTCAAGATTGGTTTTAAGATTTTATTGATTTAAACGGAATGCCACCCTCTTATCTCGACCTCTTAGAGTATCATACTCCAGTTAGAGCACAAAGGTTGACCGAACACTTCCTCTCAGCTGTTTAGATATTGAGACTTAGAAATAGAGGGGATCGAGCCTTTGAGGAGGCAACTCCTGAGATATTGAACAGTCTAACTATCTATACTGAAGAGGATTAGGGCCACTGGAAATAAAAATGTGGGTTCTGACTTTTTATTTTTTTATTCTGACTTTAGTCTTTAGAATTCTGAGAAAAAAGTCAGAACCCCAAAAACATTTTTTCTAGTGGCCCTAATCCTCTTCAGTAATATAAGAACTGTTCAGTGTCTTGACATTTTCTCGTCTTAACTGAGACTCATCTCACTCAGATACAAGATCTCATTTTAAAGAGAGTCCTGGCCAAGGCGGCAGAATTAAGGTTTCGGTCAAATGATCATCTTCTCGGTGGCGTTCAATCCAAGCTGACCTTGAGATAACACTTGTTATGAGTTGACGCTATACAAATAAATTGAATTGAATTGAATTGACTCTTCCTATTGTTCTATAATTAAATTATAGAAATGTGTTTATTATGATTCTGTTTGGGGTTTTTAATTTTTTCTTGCTCGTTTTCATTCTTACATTTCATTTCGGTCAGTATTTGTGTATTATTGTGTATGTATTGTGTTGTGTATCTTTGTCCTTTGTTGTGGTTTTATTTGAATCTTACTTCCTGCCTTGGTCGTACAGCATTTTGTCACCATGAGTTTTTGAATTTTGATTTGTATTTCATAAAATTAGAAAAACGATTATAACAATATAGATATGCTGAACATTGCTCTTCTGATAAAGGATAGAGAGGACACGGTTGATGAGAGCCTAATAAGAGTAGGAGCTTTATGAATGTGTTATTTTCAAACAAAGAAACTGGATTCAAAATGGAACCAGCTATTGGAACCAATCCCGAAGCCAAGCTGTTCTAATTACTCCTAATCACTTGTGCTTAAGTGCACATAATGAAGACTCACTGCTACCACTGTGCAGAAAGGTGGTCAGTATTAATAGCACATGTAATCAAACATCCAGATAAAGAATCCTAGCCAGCAGCTAATGACCAGTCAGTATCTGGTACATTATTAAGCCATAAAATGGTTTTAACCAACAACAACCCCCCAGAAACCCAATCAACTAGAAAGACAAAGCCCTCTACTGAAGATAACCTGGCCATACAACAACCACATGTGCAGCAAGTTGGGAATTCATGCCGCAGTCAAGCAACAAACCAGCTCCAGAGGGGATGCTGATGACGTATTTAGAGACGCGTTGTGAGTCCCAGCTTGAGAGGCTCCTCAGGTAAACAATTCCCTTCCAGAGGTAACGACTCGAACACAGACTTTAAAGGAGTTAATCAAGTGACAAATTCACAAAGAGCGCCTTCTTCTCATCATTACAGAGTGAAAGAACTAGAGCACCGATGAGGTAACTTTGGCGCAAGTGCTGGGCTCGTGAGTTTGAGGGACCTTATTATGCTAAAAGATGCAGAAAGGCTTCAAAACAACAACAACAACAACAACAACAACAGGGAGCTGTGCACACAAAAAGGTAAAGGGAGACAATTCAAAGTGATTCATAGTGCAAAGGCCATTAAAGTATATCAATGACAGATAAAAGGGTCAAAGATAATATGATAGCATAAAAGTTGGAGAAAAAAAAACCTTGAATCTTCATAAAAGTATCAGCCAACACAAAGGTTTGTTGCATTCATTTAGAAGCATAGGAGCTTCAGCAGAACTCAGATACTCTGGAGGTTTTTCATATGAGCATTCATAACAAATTGACTGAAACTTTTTGTCGGCAAGTGTGACACAGAAGTAGCAGCTTCTGAATTAGCTAATGAGCAGCAGATGTTAAATACAGTGCAGAAGTCCCGAGTATAAACCTTCAAACTGTCCAGAGTTAAACAGCTCAACAAATGATTGATGGATGGCTATGAAACTTAGTGAAGTCATGGTTGGCGATTTATCCTTCAGACTTTGGTAATGCCAGGATTTCTCCGTAAGCACCTCCATGATGTTGAATTTGGTGCTTGAAGTAAAACGGCTTACTGTTTAAATATGGTATCCACATTTATGCTTCCCTCTGGATTGATTGAAATATATTTGGTGAATTTTAAGTTCTGTCAAATAATTTCATTTATGACCACATACCTGCAAAACTCATGCCAATCCAATCAGAATCAGCTGTGCTTTCTGTTTTTAGTTACTGTTCCAGCTTTAGCTTAGATGCTTGATTAAAGCAGTGAATATATCTGCCAAATATGAGCCTGTTTCCATTGTCTTTGTGTACATTTTAGCAAGCTGGTTCTAGCAGTAAGCACAAGTACTACTGTTCCATAATACAGTCTTACAGAGCAGCGAGACTGTTGGCTTCTTACGTTTATGGAGTTTCTAACTGTCTTGGTTTGGCTAATTGGTTTTGTCTTACTCATTGACTGTATAAAACATGAACATAGTGTCGATGACGTCAGCCATTTGTTTTTGAAGAGGCCTTAAGAAACCCAATGAAGGTGGTCGCAATATTGGAAATGCTATGTCAACCAAAATTTGAAACAGTCAAGACACAGGCAAAGAGTTGGACCTGAGACGGTCCTTAAACCTCCTGGCAAACAGCTACAACATGCCCTCCTGTCAGTCAAATCCACCACGCCCCTCAATATGCTTAATCATGCATAACTTTTAGCGTTTATGTAATCAGACAAGAGTTTGTTTTTTTTAAACTTAGAGTTGAATAAATTAGATAAAGAGACTATAACTGTTTTTGTACCAGGCTGTAAACATGTTCGACTCCTGGCACGCCCAACTGGGAGGAAACCCTGAGATAGACCCAGTGTTTGCTGGAGGGATTATGTATCCCGTTTGGCCTGCAAACACATCGGAATCCCCCAGGAGGAGATGGAAAACATTGCTGGAGCGAGTGAAGTCTGGTTTGACTTAATGTGCTTGCTGCCACCGCGACCCGACCTCGAAAAGGGGAAGAAAATGGATGGATGGATGGATGTTTGTCCTGCTGTCAAAATGGCTATTTTTATATTGGATGTAATGGGGTTTAGTTGGCTTTGGGAGCCTGCCTTAATTTTGTACCCTAAGCACGTAAAAACCATTGATGTTTTTGTGATTATATATAAAAGATTAATTGGGACGGTAAAACCAGTAAACAAATTTCTAACTTCTGAGTGAAAAACATCGTAAACATAGAACAGGCTTTCAATTAGAGATTTTCCATGGGGCATGACTTTCACGTTCATGCAAATCCTGATTGTAAGAAGCTTAAAATGACAAAGACAGCCTGAACAGTGTCTCTGCCGAGAGCTGTATTTACATAAAGAACACAAAAGAAACATCAGAGTGAGAGGTGTGAGCACGGATAAAGGCCTCAGGTGCCTTTAAAGAGTTGGATCTGTTTACATTCTTTCAACTCCCTATAGGTCGGTTTGAGACAAAACCACTGCTTTAACAAAATCATCATCAAAACAAGTCGTCAGCCCATGCAAGAGTTACTCTCTCACTGGATGAAACGTCAGCCCTCCGTGAGTAGTTGTCAAATGGTCCAATAAGCATGAAAGTTAAATCATACACCACAGTTCTTCTCCGTCACCAGAGCTAAACTCAATACAACACGTCTGGGAGACTCCGGGTTTGTGCCTGCTGCTGTGTGTTTTTTTTTTTTTTTTAATTTATTTTTTTACCAAAGTTTAAATAAAATCCAGTCAGGGAGAACCTCTTGTGTGTGAGTAAGTGTCACAACATCTCTGTGAGTTCTGCATGTTTGAAGAGTAACTAGTGCAAGGTGCTCCCTCTACACTTAAAATGGACTTATTTTTCATGAGGTACATCTTATTTTTAAGTCTCATTGAATTAACTGAAAACAGACTTAATGAAGCTCTACCTGTTCTGGAAAGTGTTGAGTCCAGCGGGGACACACTGGACCCTCCACTGTCCGTTCTGGTCGGCATAAAGGACAAACTTGATTGGTGTCTCCACCTGGAGCTCCTTCTCCAGAGAGAAAAGATGCTCCTTCCAAGGACATCCACCCAGGGAGAACAACACCACCTCCCCACTGGGATCCACCTGGAAACAGGAAGAGACAAATGTGAGTTACTAATTGGCAAGATGAAAGGTTAGAAACAATGAGTGTAGGCCCACAACTTCAATGAGAAAAGAGCGGTTGCAGTTTTCTGTAGAAAATGGGGACAAACAGAAGAGAATAATTAATTGATGAATATTTAAGCTATGAAAGAAAAGATATCCTTTATTGAGCCCTCGTGGGTAAATTCTATTTTACACTCTGTTGTTGAGACATAGTACATACACATCCTATGGACATGGATTAAAGGAAAGATGCCAGAGTGAGGGGCTGCATGAAAAAGCGCCCGAGCAGTTGGGGTTTCTGCTGCCTTGTTCAAGGGTACCTTGGAAACTGGTACCTCTCCAGTCTGTAGGGACTTGGGTTGAGAACAGGGGGGTCGCCGGTTCAAGTCCCGATGCGGACCATAATATGGACATTGGTCTGGTAGTTGTAGAGGTGCAAGGGCACTGACTGAGTACCGCAGAGGTACTTGAGCAAGGCACCAAACCCCCAACAACTCTGGTAAACTCCCTGGGTAGCAGTGTGTAGCAGCCCCACTCTGATCTATCCACTAACGCATGTCCACAGATCCTGTTTGTGCATGTGTGTGAGAAGCATGTCTCTAAAATAACAGTGAACCAGAATTTCCCTCAGGGATCAATAAAGTATGTAAATTAAATTAAATTACTTGGCAAACTTTAGCACTCTAGCACTCCTGCTTACCAGTACCAAGAAAAAGAAGGAAAAAAAACGGATTAACAACATCATGATAAAGATTTGTAAAAAATTCAAATGCAAGCAATGAATGGAGGTGGTATCTATCACTTTGATGCATTTCAGAAGTGATGAAACCTGAAGCTGACTGTTTTTGTGACACAGTCTGAAGCAGATGTTCCGCTCTAGTTGATTTTTTTAATCTAGAATGGAGTTTTTATTTTATTTTAAAGGCGTCAGAAAACAGCAGATGAGAGGCCGGATGTGACCACAACAGATTCCATACCACCTGCTTTTGGCTCCTCATACAGACTATTATTATTTCTGCATAGATCACAGAGTGCTGATTCGCGATTGATTCATTCTAATACTGAATATTCATAACTTATAACTTGAACAGTCACTGATGAATGATTGCTTCTGACTGATTTAGAATTTTCCTTTTGATGACTGAAGTCGGTGTAACATTGCTAAGTTGAAATGAAAATGTCCAGATGAGATATTACCTGATGTCGCTCTTTGATGGCTTTCTCCACCACCTCACGAGCCGGAAACCAGGAGGACTGATAGAACTCCAGACGGTCCAGGAACTCCTCTCCGACCATCTTCATGGCCTGTCTGAAACCCTCCTGGTAAAAACAAGGCACACAGGCATGCAGTTATTAAATACAGTGTCAGAATGTAATGTCAACAATAAAATCATAAAAATGTATATAACACATGTCAAACAAGAGAAGACAATCTCAAAATAACCAACACAACACAAACAACATCATATTATAGGGTAAGGTATAGAGGTGCTGCTTTTTTACAGCCAGGGGGCGTGGTCAGGGGGCTTTGCCAGGGGGTGGCATTGACCCCCCTTGAAATCTGATTTGCCACCCCAGGGACCAGCCCTAAATTCCTAAACTAAGATTGGCTATTTGCCTTGTCAATTAATTCTGACTCTTTTTTTTTTTTTTTTGCAACATGTTTCAAGTAGTTTCTTTATGTGTTAATGTAAAATTTTATTTGATGTTCTTTAAATTGTAAATATACCCTGCACATCAGTTTTATAAGACAGGTGCATACCACTGGATTGTAATGAAGCAATTTGTTCAGTAATGAAACATGCCAATCAGTATGCAGGAGTTTTAAATCCATCATTAGTTTAAAAGTGTGATTTCTCACATCTTTGTTTTAGAGTCCTTAAAAAGTAGGCCAAGAAGATATACATTATGTTGCCACTCCTGGGTTACATAAAAGTAGATTAAATTAGTGGCGTTAGAAAGGGTAATGGATGAGATTCTTGTGTATGCGTGTGTGGACGTCACACTTAAGACCACCCATACATAAGTCAGTGCCCCAGTTGGGCCTCTCCATTCATAAAAGCCTTGACACGCCTACTTTTTACAGCTGACAAGACTTTAGATGTGATGGGGAAAAAACTCTTTTATTACTTCAACACCATCTGTGAACTCAAATTCAGTTAAACGTCAAGACCTAAAGACCCTAAACTGACCTTTCTATCACAGTCTAGTTAATGGAAATGGAAATGCACATGAGAAAGTCTGAGGGTCGTAAACACAATCTCTCATGATCACCTGCACACACACAGACTCAAAGTTTGTCAGGCACAAGTCTGATCCTCAGCATCTGATCGAGGCAGGTGCAGTGCCTCTGATTTTCTGACTGGTGGATGGAGGAGATGAAACATCTACTTGGATCACAAACAGTCCCTGCTGAGAGATCTCCAGGTCACTCTACCATCAAGTTCTCTGCCAAACCGTTTCCAATAAATGTCTCTCCGATCTCTCAGAGCCTTCTTTCTCACTGTGCAGAGTAAGATGGTGGGGAAATTGGAGGAAAGTTCTGGGACAAGAATCATAATCATGTGAAGTGAAATGTGAGAAAACAAACAGCCTATGTGCACATCAGGGAGAAACTCAGCAAAGGAAAATCAAATATGGGCTTCAGGTATCTCAATAGAGTTTGCAGAAAACTGGAGGTGTTTCACTGCAGGATTTTTCCGAATGTTTTTTTTTTTTTTAAATGGGTGTGCCCATATTTAAAAAAAAGCCCTTTATTTAAATTTGGCTCCATACTGTGGAAGGATCCATTGTTAAATATCAAGGTTTAAAAATAAAAAGGGACACAAGGGCATCAGCTCACTGAGTCATCAACCAAAAGGTTAAGTGAGTCATCATTCAGTCATTGTTCCGTTTGTTGTCTTACAGCGTTTCTATAATGATATTTATGTGAATAAGCTTGTGCTGTGGATAATTTGGTTTGTAGCCTTCTTGGTGTTTGTTCCATGTTAGATTTAAGATTGGCTGGGAAAATCCCTTAATGAGAGAATTAATCAGCAACTACGTCCATTTTTCAAGCATCACATAAGCAGAACCAGCCCCTCTGGTTGTGAGCACTTGTCAGGACAGTATGTTTGTGTGTTTTGACTGTTTGGAAGGACGGATAAATCGACATTTGAAAACAATTTGAAGATGTCAGTTTGGCCTTCAGGAAACGTTGTGAGCGTTATTCGTCGTCAGACAGTTCATTGTCCAACCATTTCATTCAACAACATTGAGGATGGCTGTTCTGTTGCATCTTCAGAAAGGTGGATTATATGCACCTTGTAGCTCCAGAGTAAAAAAGGTTTGAAAAAGTAAGCGTTATGTGTATTCAAATTAAATCTGAGGTGAGCTACGAGAGAAGACGAGGATACAAATATTAACATCAGTGTTTTGAAAATCGGCTGAAAGGGGCTGAATTGTAGTTTTGCTTTCCCTTCTACAGACATAATCATGTAAACGCAGTAAAACCGAGAGTGCTTTTGAATTACACTGTAGAAATGCAAGCAGTGATTACACACATATTTACTGTATCCACAGAGCTTCATGAAACACTAACGTACAACCTATCATTAGACAAACTGGCTTTTATGAACAAAGAACCGGCACATTCTGAATGTGAGTCAGAAGGGTTCATTATTTACTGTGATCTAATCCTGCCTTTTTAGACTCACCCTTTACTGCAGAAAAACCTGACGTCTCCTTGTGGTTCACGTCTCTTTCACGTTCGCACTCCTCCTTTTTATGACATGAGGGTGTCAAACACTTGACATCACCATTTTAATTACAAGTGAGTTAGAATTTCTCACATTTTAACACAATTTAATCTGTGGAAGGTTGTTATTTAGGATTAGTTTTAAAGGAGCAATATGTAACTCTCACCCCTAGAGTTGATGTGCACGCAGGTTGCCATGTCACAGACACAGAAGCTTCAGTGTTTAGCCAGCTCTGCATCGGCCGAGGAGCTTATTAGACAAAAGCAGAGGCTTTTTAGGTCGGGTAGAATCAGTTATATCTGAACCAGAACCTGTTAGCTTTCCTGCTTCCATTACTGCAACACCTGCGAGGGGTAAAAATGGCCGTGTGGGGGTGCCTTAAAACCTCCGGACTGGAATCTAAACTCAGAAGGAGGACATACTGGCTGCTGCACTGTTAACAGTGGCTGCTGCACTGTTAACAGAGACGGCAGCACTTCAACATAGCATGTTTTCTTAATGTCCGATGAAATAGTAAGGTCATTTTATGATTTGACACAGTAAATATCTTACATATTGCTGCTTTACTGTCAATAAATGTGTCAAAAATGTTCTTGATTAATTGATTTGTTGTTGGTCCATAATCTGTCAGAAAATGGTGAACAATCATCATGTCAATCATCATTTTTTTTTCAAACACAATAACTCTTCAATCTAAATCTATTTTATCCCTTACTCTTCAATCCTTATGTCAGAAATCAACCCTGGAAATTATTGCAACCATTGCCCTCAAGTTTCAGTCCCTCTGTACATTTACACATTATGCGTAATCAGACATTTAAGCTAAAGCCCGAACATTCTGTTTTCATCTCCCATTTGTAAAAGCAGCGTGCTGCAGCAGACCAGAGTGCGTGCTAAGTGAGGGCATTCATGCACACTCACACAGCCCTCACCTCGGTGTCCTGACTCTTGCTGTTCCAGCGTGGGTTCAGGTGGCCGACACGTGCGCTCAGCGTGGAGGAGACGGAGTAGCGGGCCTCCCCGTCGTATTGTGAGATGCCGTTGTCTACAGCATCCACCTCCTCCACAAAGTTGTCATACAGCTGCAAGGAAGAGACAGAAACATGTGATGGGAGAGGTTAAGAACCTGTAATGACACGAGACACAGCCGTTTTATGCTCATTTTTGAAAAGGACAAATAGGCAGTAAAGCCTACATCACTCAAGCCAGGGAAGTTAAAAAGACTTTACTTTAATTACATTATGCTGATTGATATGCTGATTGGTCACAGGCTTAAGTGCACGGCTAGTTCAGACGAACGAAAAACAGACAAGACAAACGGCCTCTACTTCTACAGTTCACAAGGAAAAACTCTAAAAAGAAGAAGTAGAGGAGCGGAGAAGTAGAGCCCTTTCTGGTGCCGAAAACTCCTAAGAAGAGCTGAAGGTCAATCACCAAAGAGTTGACATTTTAACAAGTGGCTTACAAGTGGAACTAAGTTTTTGGGGCTATAAAAAAAGAGGATCAGCATGTCTGCACTCCAAGAGGGCACGAGACATCCAACAAATTAATAAATCCCCGGCCGTGAGTAAAGGGATTACTTGGGGCTTTAAACAAACCGACACACCAAAGAAAGCCAAGGATAGCATAAGCTAATAGTGCTTATATTAAAAGTGACATAAGATTTAGAGGGCTTATGAGCCTGGACATGAGAATGTTGTGTGTGTGCTGACGTCTCCCGCTGGTCCGGCTGTCTGAAACACTTTAGATATAACTGTAGCGTCCTCGGTTTAGACATAGCAGGGAAACTTTGCGACATCTGTGTCTTTAGTATTTTATTTCTTATCACATTTTACTGCCAACTGTCTGATAAAGGGAACATGCAATTTCATTTCAAACCTTTATTTATTCTCGAACTCAATGAACTAGACTTCAGATAAAGTGTTGAGGATTATCTATAGACAGTGACTGCATGGATACTGCTAACCATCATGGACCAAGTGCAAAAAAGATAAGGATCTTTAAATTCCATCATTATTCATCTTACGGATATATAAGCTTTCCCCTTTGAATCCTTGTAGAACTTTCTGTTGTCCAACGTCATGATGAATATGATGCAAGGTTCAGCTCCTACGTTTTTGATACATTTCAGCAAGGGGAAATCGTCTGAAGTGTTGGTGTTGTAAAAAGGACACAATGGTTGCTGTTTCCCTGCCTGCAATAAATATGTTGTCTTCGTCGTCCTCCTCCTCTTCTCACCTTGTCAAAGAGCACCTCCAGCTGCCTGTCTTCCTCCTTCAGCTTCGTCAGCTGGGCCAGCAGCTGACGACCAAAGTGGAGGTAGACCAGGCCTGCTGAGCTGAGCTTGGTCACCCATGGCTTCTCTGGACACAAGCTGTTGAAGGTCTCTGAAAAGGTCCTGAAACGAGAGGAAGACTTTCTGTCAGCGGATCGATGAAGAAACAGGAAAAAAAAATACCTTTCAACACCCAGCCAGTATTCTATATATACAGGGAGTGAAAAGGGTTATCATATAAAATCTTTTTATTTCTTGTATGTACATTGTTGTGTGAGATAACTTCAATGTCATGCATCCTATCCCTAACCCTAACCCTAACCCTGGATCCAGAATGTAAGAAACTGCTCACTGCAGAAGCAGATTTAAAGACTACTTAGTTTCACTTTATTATTTAAATCGCTTAACTGTGTAAGCCTTAAAGAGTGACTTCAATAAAGAGGTTTTGCTCAATCGATGAATTCAGGTTTATGAAATGATGCCAGCTGATTTTTATTCAATATTATAAATCAGATAACTTCAAGTGTCCACTCTATATTATGAACATATTTGAATGTGTTGCTGGTTACTAATTAGCCGATCATCCTTAAACCTTTAGTGGACATCATTATTATCATCTTCATTTAAACATCCAACATCTACAGCAGAACAATGCATATTAAAATGTAGGACCGCGAGGATTAGGCGACGAGTCCATAAACAGAGAAATAACCGGTTAACTGTTAATTATTGGTCTAAAAAGGGACAGACAGACCGGGGGCCATGTAAATGTCCTTAGAAAGATGTAGCTTAAAGATTACGATGATAGTTGATGTTCCCATTCGTATTGATCTTATTGAATCGTTCATTACTTAAATGTTGCATTGATTCATTTAGATACTCATTAAACCTCTAATATCCAGCTTCATAACAAACTGAGCAGTCGATATAAATTACTGCTATAATAAAATGATCTAATGAAATCAGATGATGAGCTGATGTGTCAGGTCAGCTTGTCGGTCTGATAGCAATATTTCAGTCGTCTAGTTCTGCTCCAAGAGTCATGTTACATCTAAAATAAAATGATATCATCTCACACCAAAGCTGAGAAACACTGCGGCATCCAGCACTCAATACTCGGGTCAGGACTTAGAAAACCTGACTGCACTGCTCATAAACAGACAACTCACATATTTTCCAATAACTGGACCTTTCAATAAAATGTCAGCCGTACACCGCACATTACTGTACCAGAAACCAATAAAACACACATGACTCCATCAATCTCGCCCTCAGATACAGAGAGAGAGAGAGAGAGTTGGCATGTGCTGGAGGGAGAAATCATGCTCTGCTGTGTTTGTGAGCGTGCTGGCACATGAATAAAAGCCACCGGAGGTCTTTCTCCTCAGCCACGTGCTGAGATGGGTGGGCTCCAGCAACCAGGCCACCGCTGGTCATTTAACACAGGCTTAATTAGGATGCTTGGGCTGCAGCACAGCGGAAAACTGACTGTCAAATGAATGAGTGACATGCAAGGGAAGCAGGGGGGTGAGCAGAGCCATTAGAGGGCTAATTGGCCAAGCTGAGGCATTTCTATGCTAATTATCAGGAGGTTGGAGTGAAAGAGCGGGAGGGAGGGAGATGACAGAGAACGCGTGGAAAAGATACGCTTACAAAAGGAAAAAGTCATCAAAGTGTTTGTGTGAAACCAACGATGGGTAACAGCTCATTAACAGCACACAACTAAGTAAAGGGAAGTAGAATCTAAAACAAGAGCTGGCCATAATAGTAATTTTAATGTAGCACATTTCTTAACATATGTAGCATATAACCCCCCCCTCCCCAAGAAAAAACATGTAGTGGATCGCCTGCACCACTAACGTCTGCTGATCGCTCTACATCCTGAGCGGCTCGATACTACAGTATGTACATGTGAAATGATGCTTTAAATGGAACTTAATGATTTAGCAGAAACCCCTGCACTTCATGAAGAAGAATTAATAATACTCCACATTATCTGAAGAATGAGGCAAAAATAGCGGCATACAGCTCTCTACTCCTCCTGTCATCCTGACCCTGGCTGGTAATTAATTATTTCAGTTCGAACCTTTTAGCACATGTACAACATTTATTATTTATTTTAGTCTTTGGCTCTCTGTATTCTCCGTACTTCGGTCAAATTAAAACATAACATTGGAAATCAAATTCAAACTGCATTGAGATCACTCAAGGTAATCATGCTGTCCTTTAAAAGTCAAATGGGGGGGGGGGGGTTAATCCATAAAGATCTCAATGTGACCTTCTGGACTGTATGAGACTAAACTCATTATAGTCTCTGGGTCCGTGCTGGCTGTTGTGCTTTTATTAATGCCTAGTTTATAAGATTCTTCATGGTTTAGCTCCCGCTCAACTGTCTGGCTTTATTAACTTAATAAACAAACAGGACCACTAGAGGTGCAGCTACAGTAGGGGGGACTGCACAATACCACTCAAAATCACATTAAGCCAGGGTGTTTTTTTTCCTTCAGAGCATCACATCAGTGGAATTTAATACCACAAACACAGTCAACATCCTATCATTCATTTAAATATAAGGTTAAAAAAAGGTTGATTGAGAACCAACAACGTCAACACTGATGCTGTCCCCATGGTAACTTTAATTGTATCAAGTCCTATCTTGGATATTATTTGTTCTCATTACCCAGATTGTATTGCATCTGTATTTTTATAAACTGTTGAATCTATGCAAATGGATTTTATTTAACTCTGTGACGCCAAAGAACATCTGGCAAAGGACTCTGTTGATGTATGTACGATGTCCCTCCTTAAATAAATCAATGAATAAACCTTTATTCAGAGCTCAGAGAGTATTTCTAAAATCTGCTTTGCCACTTGATGTCCTCTGCCATTTTCTTCAATGCTTAAGACTTTTATCTTCAAAGAGAAAGGCCAGATAAAATATTTGCAAAGATGTTCTGATAAAAGAAAAGATGTGTGGCTGTCTTCGTTGACTCAGTGGAGCCGTGAATTCTTAGATCTTTGTCTTAGTAAAATTTAGCTCCAGTACTTGATCATCTGAAAAACATGCGTACGGTTCTTCGGCTTTTATCTTATCTGTATTAGTGACTGTTTGGCTGGTGACCTTTCCAAACATTAAAAAAGCTCAAGCGGCAGGCCAGATGCAGGGCAGCTTAGGTCTGGTGTGGCACTGGACTTAAAACACAGGGGGAAACCCTGAGCGGCTGGCTTTACATTAAACAGAGCAGAACTTGATGTAACTCTTCTCCAACTCTGAATCAAAACACTTATCAGAGTATCTCCCAGTGTTGAACTACTCCTTTAAGGTCTTCATTTCATGCTCTTAATTTACAACACTCACTGTGATGTTTTTGTGTTGTTGTCAGCCTCATCTGTATAGTGTCACAGTTTGAAGAAGTGCTATTGAAATGAGGACTAATTATTCCTGTCAGCTTCTCTCTTAGATCCTGCAGCACCCGGCCCTTGTACATCTGTCCCTGCCATCACATCCATCATGCCCCCATCAGCCTGTGAGTGACAGCCACACTCTCCTGCGGCCCCTGACAGTGCCATGGCAGCCTTGGTGCCTCGTGAACCAGCAGCAGGGGGGGGAGCATGCTTAATTGAAGGAGCGCTAATTATCACTAACCACCTGCCAGGAAGAGAGCCCTGGCATATCTTTATCACCGTGGTCATAACAGCTATCTTTGATTATCTTCAAGACACTGAGCAGACAAGACATCTGCAAAAGGATGATTACTCAATGTGATGAGACTTGAAGGGAATGTAATCATGTGGAAGGGACTTTGGCAGGAAGTGGAGCGTGAGAGAAAAAAAAAGGAGCCCTTTCCTTCCTGGTTCATTATGCACTTCAACGATGTCAGTACAGAAACATGAACGTTGTCCCGTTTAGACCCGAGATAATGTGAATATCCAAATATGAAGTGATTTGACTGAGAGCAACCACAGGCCTTACAACAAACATTTTCTCCTTCGCAGATAGAGAATTGATTAATATTCTGTACAAAATCTCTTTCAAATGCGTGGATAACAAGGCCACGACAAATTAGGAAATTAATAATCACTTTATCATTATTTTCTTAATTGATCAGCTAATTGTTTTGGTCTTCAAATATGTTAGAAAAAAGTGGCTGTTTACGCAAAATAGTCTTAAAGTGGAAATTATTCAGGAATAGGATTTGTGATTAAATGTTTGATCTATTATATGTTTGAAACTGGTGAAAACATCCATCACAGTTTCTTAATGTCTGAGAAGACTTCTTCAATGTCTTTGTTTTTTTTGTCTGACAAGTAGTCCAAAACCTGAAGTGATTCATTTTTACAGTAAGACAGCTGGGCTGGTACAAGTGGCTTCTTTGCATTTTTGGCTTGAAAAATACTTGAATTTCTTATAACTTTAATAAATCTACTGACAACTATTGAATCAACTCAGGTCTACAATTGTAGCATATGTCTTCTTTTGCTCCTCTACCAACCCAAAAGCCAAAGGTAATCATCCAATCTACACATTTGCTAAGCTTGATCAAGGGTGTATTTATCATTTTTCTTAATAAGTGCTTCAAATCATGAACCAACTATCAAAATACTAACCAATTCATTTTGTGGGGATCCGCTAATCGATTTAAGAATGTGTCAGTTCCAGCCGATGCCTATTAAATCTGAACCACACTTATATCTGCCAATAATACGCGGGTCTTTCTCACAGCAGGCACCATACAATGTGACAGCAGGAAACACGTAAGTGTAATTTACTAGATTAATTATGGTGGCTGGCTCAATTACATGTCTTACCAGCACATCTAAACGATTGAGCCATTTGGGAGTAATATTAATCACACCTATGATATGCAGCTGCGGCATGTCCCACATGAACGAGGCCTCTTGTGCTATTTTAAAGTTTAAAAGGCCCTTTCCCACAGTCGTACCTCTGATGATGGTCATATCGATGCCTCGTTGGGTCAAACTCTCCTCCCACGTCTACGACAACGTCACACTCTGACAGCTTTGTCGGGTCCCTGGTCCGGATGATCTCAGCATCCTGTGCAAAGAATGGATTTTGTCAATCAATCATCAAGCATGGTTCGAGCTCTAGTAGGCACAATCATGGCCATGTAAATTGCAAGTAAATTCACAAATGTAGGACAAAAACTCACACACAAAAATAAGCTTGAAATCTTTTCTTAATGAACATGAACACCTGTCTGACGCTATATTTAAATTCACTGCTTTAGACTAAATTATTACAGTTTTAAAAAAAACCAAGCTGTTTAGTCTTGTAGCCAAAATCCATTTAGTAAACTAGAGATGGAGATGCTGTATAATATTGTACTTCTGGCAACATCATTTTTTTGTACAGCAGCACCCCCGTGTGGACTGTCATAATATTACATTGGCTCAACGATGAAGAAATAAAATAAAAACGTCTCAAACAAAACAATACAAAGGCATCAACAACCAATCAATACACACTAAAGAAAAGTCCCTAAAGTGCGAGGCAGTGAGTGAGCAAGGTTTTATTTTGAAGAAGCAGCAACACATGATCGTTACAGGAAACAATACAAGTAACCTTAATTAATCTCTTATAATGGCAGACTAGTGGACCTACCTTGTACTCCGGTAGCTGGCGGAGGAAGAAGCAGGCCAGAACCTCATCACAGTGGAAGGATCCATTGTGGGTTCCGATCTTTTTTACGGTCATGTTTCCAGTGCAGGGTCTCTTCGCTTGACTTGACATGTAACGTAGCTCTGTGCGAGTGAGGCCGAGCAAACAGCAGCTACCTCTTGGATTGAACAGTCGGAAAACACTCGCTTGTTTGCTTGAATATACTTGTGTGATATTTATTGTTATATTAAGCGCGACACGCCACATTCAAAGACTTGCACACGAGACGCGCTGCTGGCGGAAAGATTTGATAGACGGACCGGAAATGGAGCGCCTGTTGAGTTTGTTTCTTTTTGTACTGCTCTTTATTTTATTTTTTGTTTCTTAAAAATATTTCCTTGATTTACTCTTATACAGTTGAAACAAAACTAAGATAGGAATATTTTCTGTGAAAGATAATTTAGAGATCATGCATTCATGTGTTTTAAGTTGTTGACAGCAGAGGGCGCTGTGGGTTAAAAATGGTGGTTATTCTACAATACTTATTTTTCTCTATTTTTGTGATCTTTTTTGCAATTTTTTTTAAAGTTATGTTTAGTCTCGTTATGTCATATATTTAGGCAGAATAGTGCCCACTAGTCATCATTACATCATTGATAGACTAAGAAACCATCTTTAAGAAAATCTCCAACAAACTGGGCACATTTGGAAACTGACCAAGGGCAAAGACATTCAGGCAACCTAATGTTTATTTAATTTCATAAAAGCAGTTCTGTTTGATACTTTGCTCTACTAGAATATAAACTGTAATAATAAGGGCACTATAAGGAAGGTCAAGCATTCTTGGCTTATTGAGTTGGGCAACATTTCCAATGTGTCATTGGGCAAGACACTTAACCTGAAATGGGATTAGTTACTTCTGATGGATCACTACCATCAGTGTGTGAATGGGTGGGGGTGACCTGCGGTGTAAAAGCACTTTGAGTAGTCAGAAAGACTAGAAAAGTGTGATCTAAGCCCAGGCCATTTACATGTAGATATATGTAAAATCAGATTTCCACAAACATCAAACAATGGGCAGAACAGGGAGACAGGATAAAACTAATTGGTTAGGTTATATGATGATCCTCTGCAAAGTAATATAAAGCTTGTGAACAGCTTATGGACCCACTGGCAGTACATATCACAGTGACAGGTATGGGTATGGTCTTTGATCTGTCAACTTAAATACACCCAAGCAACAAAAGACAGAGCAAACAGTTAGTAAATATATGAAGCATGGTCCTTGAACACTGTTTTAGAGGCGTGTCTTCTGGTTTAAGGTTTACCTGAACTCACCAGATTGTGCCTGGACAGTGATTGAGTTCATTTATGAGACTGTTAAGTTCTGTTTAGACTGTCATAGATCAAGTATTATTATTATTATCATTATTATTATTATTGTTGTTATTATTATTATTATTATTATTATTATTATTAAGTAACCTTCAACATTCTGTGTGTACTCATAGCTAACGTTATGTTCTCCTCTCTTGGACGAGCATCATCAGTAAAATGATTTTCGAAAATATGAGGCGCAAAGTAAGAATTGGAGTAGGAGTAATGAATTGGGTCAGAGTAAGCCCCCCCCCCCCGGAAAAAAACTCTTGTTCTCGCGATATTATAGTCACCGTTTATTGACAAGGTGATGAGCCAGATGGGACCTCTGTAGTATTCAGGCTGAGCAGAGGCACACATTCTTTCAAGCTTCTCTCGGATTATAACTGTGCTTTCTTAAAACACCGACCCTGCCCAGCGCTGGAAACTCCTTCGTGTTAGGCTACTGCCAAAGGTAGGTTTGTTCCTTTTATTATTGTGGATGCAGAATCTGTTTTCTTACAGAGCATGATTCATTCTGATGCTACACTGTCCACTGCGAATGCATTAGCCTGATGTTGTGAGCTCGTATCGTACTAGCAATTAAAAACCCTGATTTTTATTTCGAGTAGCCTACATTTACTGAGATGCATGTTTTATTTGTAACCACCAGGTGGCGATGTAGGTCGATCACTCCGCTGAGCTGCTCGGTCCTGGTCGCATATCACCAGCTCTCCGGGCACTTGACAGCTCTTTATTTTAGCCTAATGAAATCGATAATCATTGATTTAAGGGGGACTTTCTTTCCTTTTTTTCCCTTTTTTTTTTTTTTTAAAGATGGTCCGGTGTAGGGTTACACTTGACAAATAAGCTCCACCCTCCATCTTGCAATAACTTGTCTCTCAGATAGGCAATGTGGTTAGGGATAATCCTCCTCTTTTTGTTGTTATTGGAGGAACTTCCATCTAGAGCCACTGTGGAGGCTAAAACAGAAGAGGCCAAACATTTACTGTAAGTCCAGTACTGAGCTTCATTTCTTATTTGATCAAAACAGGGAGAGAAAAGTTTCAGTTGCTTAAAAAAAAAAAAAAAAAAACCTCAAAACTAGAATTGAATACTTTTGTTATATATTAATGAAAGTTTTTCGAGATGCTGGCTCTTGATTGTAGAGTGTGCTCCAAAATGTTTTGTTTAAAGAAAATACAGTTTATGTTCAATGACTGATAAAAAGTTAGATTGTGAGTTAAGTTTAAAATAATGAATGTATCTAAAGTAAAACCATTTATTCCACCACATCCTGCACCTTCTTGATCCCATTATTAGTCACATGCTATACACACAGCGTCGTTGACACGCTGTTATCATAAGAGCCTCATAACCCCTGATCAGCACCATGGACAGCTACTGCACAAGTGACGTCAGGCTGAACTCACACAGTGAAGCTACAATAGTTCTACTATGTTGCTTCTTCTTGAAGTAACACTAGTATTTTTTCCCCGAATGTCATTAATATCCCTGCAATCAAGTCTTCAATTACTTCCATCACAGCTTTGTAACAGCCTCAATGATAATTGGCTTCTTTACAGCTGAACTATTGGCCCTTAATAGAGGTAATATGTGATCCAGTCAAGTGGGTAATTTGCATAACTCTGTATAATTGGTGACCGGTATTCCTTCTGAATACAAATTTGGGAAACAATGCCTCTTCTTCTCATTATTCTGAATGTATTAAAGGGAAAATCATGTCATCGCTCAATGGTTATCTAGCTGACAGAATATTTCTGGACATCCAAAGCTGCCTAAGAACAGACTAAGAACAGACCGGTAGACAGAAGACAGAAGAAGAAAAGTGGGACAGATTTAACAAGCAAGATAAATAAAAGGAAACTAGGAACAAAAAACACAGACTCAAGCTCATGATTGTGGATATGGAGTACCACAACAATATACAATTCAATCATAACAGAAATGCTATTTAACGTGAATACATCACAACATAAATTACAACAGTGGTTCCCAAACTTTTTCCTTGGCTCCCTGCCTACTTGTATCTAAGAAAGTCTAAAAGTTGAGCCCCCCATGACCCACATGTAAAAAAAAAAAAAAAAAGTGATAGGGTGTTGTCAAAAATTAACATTTATTTCATTTGTCTTTATTAGAACCTTAATTACAGTGACAGTAGCCTGATATTTTTACCATGAGGTAAAATGTAGCTAACATCTTTGCCCCCCTGGTTTTAATGTATTACAAAAAAAATGACTATTTGACTGTACATGGAACACTTGGGGAGTACATGTTTGTTCCATTGAAAGAATTATTCTGATATTTACATCTTTTCTCTATTTTTATTTTATCTTTTTATTGTTCGTTTTAGTTTGTGAAGTATAGTTCTCCTTTTGCTTCTGAACACGTAAACGGAAAAATGTTTCTCTCTCTGTTTAACTGCTCATAATTTATGTTCAGACTTAAGTAAACAAAGGTTTATGGGTCACAATCAAATATTAACAGCTTTATATGTTCAATAAGTCTTAAGTCTAATTCGCCAAAAATCCTGATCAACTGGCTGGAACTGAATTAAATACAAAACAAAACAAAACAACTAGTATTTGATTTGCCTCCATGGGATACTGTAGCTGCCTCATTTTTCCTAAAAATCAAATGAGTCATGGTCACAGACGAACAGAAATAAACAAGCCTGAAGGTAATATTCATCAGCGAACCTCCTACATCGCTGACCAGCTAACACTTTATCAGACAGCCTCTCCCTCTGTCTATTGGCTCGTCCCAAAGCGCAAGATACAGTTGTGGGTGGTGACTGAGAAAACGTCACAATGCCAGACTGTGATGTTTCCTGCTGCTTCCAGTTTTACACACTGCAATGATGGGAAATGATCCTGCCCCAGCTCTCCTTAAAAGGAAGAGCGGAGCAGCGCTCAATCTAAAAGTCAATTATTTGCTATAGGGCGAGTGTACGTCATGTTCCCCTGTGCTACAACACTGCGGTGGGTGCTTTCACCAGCAGAGAGTATAGTCTGTTGTTGCTGTTGATGTCAATAATAGTTGCCTATGGTTTTGTGAGGAAAAACAATGATAAAAGGCCAAGTATATATATTCAAGAAATATACAAAGATTATATGATATATATGAAATTTTTAAAAATGTTGGTATTACTAGATATTGACTTAAAACATTGGTCGTCTCTGTATATGTCTTTATGGGGTAAAGTTAACGTTGTCAAAATGAATTGCGTCCCAAGGATTAATTACTTACTTCAATCTCTCCCACTAGAAATCCCAGGCAGTTATTTTAAGAGATTTGATGGTGTATTTAAAGCATTTATCTGGAATGGGAAGCGACCAAGAATGAATATGAGGAAATTACAAAGGCCAGTTGACGGTGGTGGTTTAGGGTTCCCTAATTTGTTATATTATCACTATGCATTTAGTCTGAGGCATCTGGCACTCTGGGCATTGCCTCCAGAGAGAGCTCCCCCATGGTACATTATAGAGCAGTCTGTATCAGCTCCTCTCCCTCTGCTTTACTGCTTGTCCACCAAATAAAATAAACAAACTAAGATTCACAATTATATCTCACCTTGAACACATATGGAGGAAGGTCTCAGGGCTAATAGGGGTTGACCCTTACTTAAATAAGGCCTCTAGCACTGGCTCAATCCCAAGCTAAATATTGATAAGAAGGCATTTATTTGGAAGGAGTGGATAGAAAAGGGCATCCTCATATTAGAAAATATATATAGTGCTGATACACTTCAATCATATAATGACCTAAAACAACAATATGATTTACCCCAAACCCAATTCTGGAGATATCGTCAACTACGCCATTTGTTGCAAAAGCTCTTTGGGTCAAGTATGCAATCTCCAAAGTTAGCTGTATAAATAAAATTATACAGTTATTGGGGGAAGGTCATGAAGCCGCTAAATATTATAGGATGCTCATGGAATATGGAGGAGGTAGCATTGTCACAGCCCTTACAGTTTCCTGGGAAAGAGATTTGGGGGTATTATATTGATGAGCAGGAGTGGGTCAAGATTGTTGGTAACTTTTGAACAATGTCAAAGGATCTGAGGGTGAGGCTTATTCAATTTAAAATTCTGCACCGATTTTATTGGACCCCAAGTAGGCTCTTCAGACTTGGCTTTAAAGGATTCGACTACTTGCTGGAAGTGTGGTGTAGATGAAGGTACACTGGTACTTTGGTCATGCCCCATGATTAAGCAGTATTGGAGGAAGATTCATTCTTACATTATCAATGTTGTAAAAAGGCCATTTGTGCTGTGTCCTAAGCTCTACATTTTAGGAGATTGTACGGCGTTATCTGCTTTTTCAAAACCACTGATCCAATGGATACAAACTGCTATTATGACTGGACGACAGATTATCCTCAGGAGTTGGAAGACATCAGGAGAACCTCCTTTTCCGAACTGGTTGACTGAACTGGGCACAGTAGCTGCATACGAAAGAATGTCATATAGGATGCAGGACAGAACAGAAAAATATCTTCTGAAGTGGGGCGTGTATCTTGCTGTGATTAACAGGCCAGAATGAAGATCAAGTGTGAAAATTAGCATTGTTTTTTTGTGTTACAGTTTTGTGTGTGGGTGGGGGTGAGGTAGAGGGTATTTGTAACAAACAGATGTATACCATATGTTATCGCTGATTTGTTTTTTTGTAAAGTAAAAATTGAAAGTCATAAAAAAATTGGTATTAAAGTAGAATCAGTTGTCATAACAAGTCTCCCTTGGAGTAAAACACTGAATAATTTAAATTTACTTACCCTAACCCTAAAAATGTATGACCTTTACATTTTTTCATTAATAATTCACTACAATAAAATAAGACACATTATTCCAGTCTTATTTATATGTTTGATTTACTGTCATTTTGGAAATGTAACATTGAAGTATTATGGGTTTATAGTAAGATATATATGCATTCATCCATAGACATCATTAGTGGTTTTACTCAATTAGGTTGAGTCCTTCCACCTCCAAGTGTTTTGGCAGTTGTAGTGAACTACCTTCTTGGACCCTGAAGGCATCTTGAATCTCATAATTATTTAATTGTTAGGATTCCCATTTCAAAATATCTGTTTAATGTTTTGCTGCTTGTGTTTTCTTGTCCTGCAGCCTTACAGAAAATGTTCATTAACATGAACTGTTCCCCCCGTAGCTGATCTAATGAGATACAAACCGATCCCCCTGCAGTCAAAAGAAAAGACCCCTCACAACAACAGCCCCTAAAAATCATCCGCATAATTATAAACACTTCCCATGTAACAGCTGGTGAGCACCCTACACTCTGGGGCATTTGGGAAGTGTAGTTAATCCAATGATAATCCTGAGCATAGTTTACACATATTATCGCTTTAATTGCTACGTGTGCTGTACTATTATGCTGTCACCAATTACACGGCTATAGTTTACTTGCCTGTCTAAGCAGTTGGTTTCCTCTAATAGATGCCCTTTCTCATAGAATGCATGTGAAGGCACCAGGACGCTAATGGACCTTCTATTGCCTTAATGAATTAATGATATGTTCTGAAGCAGAGTGGTGCATGATGACATTGTACAGTTGTAGTTAAAGTGGAAATAGGAGATTGTAGAATAAGGAAGGGACAGTAAATGGAGGAATATGTAGCCAATAAACGTGTAGAGAGTACTGTGTGTGTGTATGTGTGTGTGTGTGTGTGTGCGTCTACATGTGTGTCCATTCATTAGAATGCAGAGTGCGTCCTCCACTGTGACTCACCCACCCCCCACTCCTCCCACCTTCCCCTCCCATCCACCCACCTCACACCACCACCAGCATCATCTAACTGCAGTCACCGCCTAATATTGCGCCGCTGACTTCACACAGCCGACTGAGGATTCTGTTTCTATGGCAACACGCTCCAGACTCCTCCCATCCCTCCCCCTACTCTCGGCTACACCCCCCCCCCCCCCTTCCCGGACACAGACCATGTGACTTTCAGGAAGGCTTCTCCAACCTCCCCTTTCTTGTTATTAACCCTGTCCTGACCAGAGCCCTGCCAGGGGCTTTTCACAGCAGGCTGCCAGGCTGCCTTCTCGCCCCTCCGAGGTTTCAAAGGGAAATCAGACGCATCGCTAATCGCCTGGGAAGATCAAAGACATACTTGATCTAAATGTTGGATTAGCATATTTTATAGCACGCCAAAATGAGTCAATATGTTACTTCACTTGTCTGAGAGACTTTTTTTTAGCTTTCAACAAGACAGGGGTCTAGAAAGAAGGCCTAGTCAATATTTGTATATTAATAATGGATCACATGGACTACTTGTATGTTGGAGGGTTTTGCACACTGCTATACACCGTCCAAATCCATATCTTTCTATCTGTGTCCCTGATAATTGCTATTTAAAACAGTTCATAAGATTCTACAATTATGTCATTGACATTGAAATGTGTGGTACTTTGCAACATTTATTACCCTGCAGTTAAAAAAATTCTAATTGTTTTGACTAGTGGGGCTAACATTAGCAGTGTTAGCACTAACAGCCTTCGGTCATTCTTCCAGGTTAACATCCACATGCTTGTGCTGAATGTGGTTATATTGCTCCAGTCAAGCACTTATATGCCAGTATTATTTGACACGGCTGCCCCTATGAGATGCCATCCGTCCATCTTGTTTGTTCACATCCAGGCAGTAGAGCTTGGACAGCAGACTCATTAACCGTGGCTGTGTTACAGCGCAGACACAACATTTTACAGGAATTATGGGCCTACATTGAAAAGATTATTGATAATTAGACAGATATAATCATTTTGGTGCATACTAGCGAGGGTGAATATTTTTAATTCTTAAGTCAACTAATCGCGCACGTCCACCAACACCAGTATTGAAAATGTTTTAATATAGACTCAAATCATTTATCATGTTTAAGTGAGTTAGCAATCAATGCACAAAACAGATCTAATGATTTATCAGTCCCCCATGTGTTTAATTATTTGATCTACTTCCAAACAGTAGCCTACACAGCCATCACATGTATTATGGCTGCCACAAGAAAGATGCTGTGTAGCAGCAGCGTAGAGAAACAGTGTGCTCCTAGCTTTGCCTGTTAGCATTAGCTAAAGCAAAATGTCAGAAATCAGTGTTTTGTTATCGCACATTCCAAAGTTGAATTTTTTCAAATTAAAAGTAAAGATCATTAGAACTGTTGAAAACACAACACAAAGCATCTTCATTTTTTTAAAATCTGAGTTTCTCCAACTCTCTTCATTGGACACGGAACGTTAGGAGGGGCTGCAAGCCAAGCCGTCGCTAACATTAACTCTGCCCTTCTTTTCGGGGTCGGCTTCTTTTTAGGTTTGGATATCATACGATGCGATACACTTCTTTTTTTGTCCCCTGGACTCTTGTCACCGGGACATTTGTCCTGGACTCAAGTGCTGCTCACATTCAGCTGCCTCTACAGTAGAATCAATAACTCGAGTCTGGGTTGAAGCAGAGCACTGCCACCAGCCTCAATAGTGGGTGACACCATCTTGTCACCACCACCCACTGTTAAGAAAAGTTGTAAAAAAGTTGTAAAAATCACTATACACTATATCACAATAATCTGCTCGACTGATAACATCCCCTCTCAGCTCCAATTCTATTCTCCTTTTTCAAGTTTGAAGCCCGACTTTAAACAATTTCAACGCTCTAAAAACAAAGTCTTGGCTGGAAGTTCTTTGTAACTAACTGCTGGAGTCTCCAATTATTCCCCATCACTCCATGGCGGATGTTATCTAATGCATTCCAAGATTCTGATTCTGATTTCTCATTTGGCCAGATTACTGTTTTAAAGAAATGAATGTTTATAATGGCAGTCAATTTTAAACTCCATGACAGTGTTTTGTTAGCAACTTGTTTACATGGCCTCCAAGGGCCAAGCAAATGACTTGTTTGTTGATGAATTGTACATCAATTTGTTTTTGTTTAATCCAAAAAGTATTTGGACACTTTTCTAACATGATGTCATCTTTATACTCCTGAGTTTATGGTGCTGTTATTCAGGAAGGTTGAGTGATAATGTGCATCAAGCATTTATAAAAGCGGAAAGAGGAAACCTAGTGTTGGGTAGTGATCTCACTTGAATATTGCCTCATTGGCCCAACTGTCTTCTAGGCATCCGGGGGGGGGGGGTGTTATGTTGGCAGTGTGAGTGTGTGGTTATATGTACATGTGTGTGAATTGATAAATTTATGAATGAAAAGTCTTCTTCCTGAGCTGCAGACAGGAGGTGAGATCATCTTGCTGAAATGGAGAATCCTCTACCCTTCAACCCTCTTACGCTTCCTCCAATAATGGTAGGCGCCAATTTTAATGAATCCCATCAGTGGACAATGTAGATCAAATGCAAAGGAGTGGCAGCTTGATTGATTTTGAATGTCAGCTTCCCAAAACAGACGGGGTACAGGGTTTTCTCCATCGAACCGCAGACAAAAAGAAATTCACTGATTACCCATCTTCTTGCATAATCTAAAATGATGCCTCAATGAGGCATGTTTTGCTGTTGGTCTGCAGTCAATATAATGTTGAAGCAGAGAGCCAATTATATTTGCTTCTTTTGTGCATGTTCCCTTTAGGAAGAGAGTTGAGTGGATTTGATGATTGGCCGTCTATTCAGCAATGTGCAAGTGAAAGTGACAATGACTAACATAAGGGCTCTTGACGAGGATCCATAAATAGACTCTCCAAAAAGCCAGAAGCTACCCTCCCCCTCATTCCCTATACCAACACACACATACACACAAACACACACCTCTACTCTACCCCCTTCCCCCTAAACCGGACAATCTGTGTCCACTTGGCACTGCGCCTTTCACAACGTGCCGTACACTCATACAGCATGCATGTATACACACATGCACACACACACTGCATTCCTCTCGACATCTTGCACAGGATTCTGTTAATTCCCTCCTACAGATTATGAGGCATAATGCCAAACAATGCAGCATTTTACATCAGCCACCAACCCATAACAAGTACCCTTGCATACAAGTAAACATGACACATAATATGGCCGGAAAACCCTGATTACAGCCATTTTTCTAGCTCTAACATTTCACTCCCTGCTAGCAAGTCTCTTTAATCCAGTGATGTTTTTTTAGGGCCAAATTGTTATGGTATTCAGTGCCTTGACTAGCTAACTAAGTTTAACTTGCAGGTACCTGTTGCTGCATTTAGAGCAGTGATGGAGGCTAATACCACTAATGTTATCAACTCGAATTTAAAGGAGTCCCTTAGAGACGCAACAAATAATGTATCACTCAAAAGTCTAACTTATCAGCAGTTATTTGGATAATTAATTACCAGTTATCGTTTCCATTACTTTTCAGTGTAAAAAGTAAGAGCCTCTGGGTTTTGGATTGTGGTTTGAACAGAGGAATTTGAAAAGGTCACTTTGGGCTCTTGGACATTGTAATGAGATTGTATTACCTTTTCTTTGTTTTTTTAGTCTAAAAGATTAACTCCCATTTCTTTTATTAATTGAAAGAAATAAGCAGATGAATCAGTGATAATAAATCTTAGTTCCATCTCTCTTTTTTTTAAATGTTAAATGCATGTTACCATGTTGAATCCAAAGTCATTCAGTTCAGTCTTTCTAAATTACTGTAATTTCTAATAAACATATTCTTAGAAGACAGTTGCTTTATAGTTGAAGTTTTTTAACTGTTAAAGAGTGATACCCAGCGGCGTTCCTTCTGCTGGAGTAACCACAACAGATGCAGAAGCTGTGTTTTTGGACATCAAGAGGCAGCAGCATGGACCCTCAGAGGACTGAACATCCCTGACGATGAGCCTTTCTCCATCTACAAGCACCAATAAATAAATCATGAACAAAGTTTGAAATAGAACAGACGAAGCTCAGCTCCATTTGGACTGCCTCAAGTCAGTGTAGGGAAGGGACTCATAGATGTGGATGGCATAAAACAGCAAGAATGATTAAAGCTGCTGATTTCTGCACACTGTCTCTATTTCATGTGATATTAAAACCAGCATTAAACATTCATAATCCAATTTTTGGCTAGAGCTCCTTGAATATTTATTAAAGAGCGCCAAGATAATGGTCCATTAAATTGTAAAATTGAAACAAAATCATTAAGTCAGTTGTTGACAAAAAAAAATCATTTTCATAAATGCAGTGACTCTAATGGCGTCCCACTGTTACATTGTTAGAGTAAGCCGCTGAAAATTAGTTAAACATTTAATTACTTGCTTTTGTTGCTCTCTATTTTCTTTCAGGTAGGCGGAAAGGGAATAACTTACAAAATTCTGCTTTTTACAATGCTTCTCATAACTCTACCATAGACAGAAAGGAAAGTAATGCGAATGATGAAACTGTTCTTTATGCGTTATATTAACGCCCACTGGACTTTAAATGTATTTTCTTTACATGCACTCTGTGAGTAGGTTACATACACTGTAAGATTTTTTTTCACTCATAGTCCACCACACAGCTCCTACATTGCACCTTTTGTACATTTTGTGTTTTTAATTTTTTATATTTCATAATTTACATTTTTAAATTCTATTATCTATATTGTAATAGATTCCTATACTGTATTATTTAAGTTGTTGCTAGTTCTGCGATCTTCCTTGTTAATTGTTTAGCGCCAATACACCAAGTCAAATTCCTTGTATGTGTAAATGTATTTGGCAATGAAACCCGATTCTGATACTGATTCTGATTCTGAAAATACTCTTTTCATTAGGACAGCCTTCATGTGGAAGCAGCAGAAGGCAAGCAATGACTCACAAGATAAATAAATGAAAACAGAAACCATCCGTATTTGCTGTTATTTCACTGGAGCTAACACACCTGGGCAAAAACACTGTCAATTTTTCATACTTTTTAATAAAGCCCTTCAAGGATAAGAAGAAAAGGATGCTTTGAGTTCATAGCTAGTGTTCAGGATTTTGAGCATTAGTTGGGGTTTCCCCGCTGTCTGCAAACAGCACGATGAGGTCATCGTTGGGGTTTAAACCCAACACGAGCTTAATCTGGGAGATAAGTGCTGGATTTGGATTTAGCTCTCAAAAAGGGTCACATAGCTACAAGCAGTGAGACTGTCAGTAAATATGCAGCTCAGACATGGGAGTCCCAGCTGTTACACAAACACACGTCTTCAAAAAGATAAATAGTTTGACTCTTGTTGGTTGGCCTGCAGAGTTGCACTGACATACATCCATTAATCAAGCAGGTTTTCCTTGGCATTAATCTTTCAGATGTACAATTTGGAAGAAGTAAGTCACAATTTATTTTGTAATGCTATGCTATAGGATGATTTAACTTATTTTATGTTCGATACATTGTTCAAACCTTGCTATTATGAAAAAAAAAATGTATGTGATGTTTTGCATTTTATTGAGGATATACATTTGTAAGAACCTGATTGTGCTTGGTAAGCTTGTAAATGTCTGAATCAGGCTGTGTAGCCTTGGAATATGTTGTTCTTTTTACCGATCTGATGAGTATTAGCTGATAGACATTGTCTATATTAACTATATTAGTAACCCTGTATGGATTTCTTGATTGCTTTCATTGTCTATGACCTGGCTACTGTGGAATCCTGGGTGACTAGAAACAAGCAGCGTAGTGGATATAAACAGAAGCGGCAGATACTGTCGGCCTTTCTTGTTTGTAAAAAACCCTTGTTAGTTTCTTTGTTTGTTTGTTTTTTTACATGAAACTTCTTTATTTTGAGTTTTAACCTTTGTAAACTTGAATTCAAAAGATGACCATTAAATGTAGATTTTTCATGGGAAAATTCTTTGCAGACTAGTTATCTAAAACTGGCATTAGGCACCTTGTTAGCTGTTCTTTTGAAGCTCTGAAACAAAAACAGTGGTAGTAGTTCTGGGCCATTTTATCAGAAGCTATAAGGTAGGCCTACTGGTAATGACATGGGAAAGCCACTTGTATTGCTTGAAAATGCACCATTCTGAATGTTTGTCTTTATGGTGTCTTGTAAGACCAATTTGCATGATTTTTTATACTCGACTCAATAGTATACATTTTCTGAATATAAATGATCTGGGGGGGCATTGCTTTCGTTATGATTTTTACACATAAAATAAGATTGTGTTGAAAGCTTTTCATATTAGAGTGATATTTTATTTCATTCAGGTTAATTGAAGTCACCAAGGGAGAGAAATCACGCCTGGGGAAAGTCCCATTTAGGTCCTGAGCTGTCCCACTCGTCCTCTCGGAGAGAAATGGGTCAGCAGAGATTGGAGACGATTATAAAACAGAAAAAACGCCCTTCCTTCGTGTCCCCTCTGTGGCAGACCGTGCTCACAGATTATGCACCAATTACACTCGACACAGAGGGCATTAACAGGGTTTGAAAGTATTAACACGGTGCTGTCCACTCAAATGCTGCATGCTTTTGGAATGACATCATTTTGATCACCTCACAGGCCGACCGGTCGACCCAACCTCCCCCCCCTCCCCTTCTCGAGAGTAGCCTCACGCTCACAGAAGCCCGTTTACCTGCGGTTGTTGTCCCGTGTCTCACCGGGCTGAGCTCGTCACGGCGCATTTCTGCTCTGATAGGAGGACCACAACACTGCCCCCACCCTCCCCATCCTCCATCCCTCCCACACCTCTCTCTCTCTCTCTCTCTCTCTCTCTCTCTCTCTCTCACTCTCCAGTCGTGTTTACTATAGGTGAGATAGCCTGTATATGGATTCCTGAGTGTGCGCACATCGCATCCTCAAGAGGAGAGTGGTAAAGAAGGTGGAGGAGGTGTAGGAAAACAAGCGAACCGAGCTGTGTCCGTGTTTGCTGCGCGCAGGTGGAGAGACGCAGATCTTCAGGGTGGAGGAAGCTCACTGGATGCAGAGAGAAGAACGACGAGGAAAGAGCGTGGATGCCGATTTCACGTTAAAACGCAGACAAGGACAGTTTTAAGGTTACGCTCATTAGAATTTAAATCTTCCTAGAAATACACCGTGGAATACGATTTTGCAGTCACGAACGATGGAGGTCAGCTGTCAGCACTAAGGTAGGATTTATTTTTTATATTGGCACCGTTTTAGCGTCATCAGCAGCGAGAAATGGCAGCTAATCTAACCCCCTTGAACGTATTGGTTATTGGACTGTAGATTTCAAGAGTATAGCCTAGCTGTGACTTGTGTGTCAGTGATGCTTCAAGGTGCATCTTAACCGCAGGAGGTGCGAGGAGAAGCGATGATGCGCACATGAAACCCCTCCGACACATCCACAATGCACCGGCCTGCATCAGACCGTAGCCTCCTCCTGCTCATGCTGCTGCTTCTTCCGCAGCTGATACCCAGAAATAAGAGCCAGTGCAGGGCTATTAACAGACAGGAGGCAGTGGGATGTGAATGATTTGTGATTATTCCAGGTTTCAGACACCAGATGTGTCTCAGTGGTTAGTTTTCTCTCTGCGCTGAAAATTATAATGAGAATGTTTTTTTTCCACACTTTGAGCCTTACAAGGGGGTGGGTTTGGTTAATGAATCCTCCAGCTTGTGTTTGTCTTGTTGCGGAGCATCCATGTGATTTTCCTCTTCCCATGTTATGAATTACAGGCTTGATGTTTAGGCTATACTGCTCCAGGTAGTGGTATCAAGATGCAGTCAGCTGATCATACCAGATGCATGCATATTTATGAAAGTGAGAGTAATTGGCACAGTATCATTATAATAATCTCAATAAGTACATGTATTTATGTTTTTTTTTTTTTTTTTTAAATGACCTTCAATTAAATGTAAGACACCTAAATTGCCACGCACAACGACTAAATGAACACCAGGAAAGAAAACGTGTTTGTTTTGTCTCAGATGCCATACAAGAGAACATCTTAGTACTGGTCAGGGTTTTGAGTTGTATCATCATTTTGCACAGCAGGTAAAGCCCATTACTTGTTTCTGTCAGAGAAAGCTAAGGGAGAGTGGATCACTTGAAAAGGCTCTGACAAGAGATAATGCATTTTCACTCTCAGCCGAGCATGTATGCTGGCGTCCTTGGAGAAATGACAAGCTTTGAAGAGGCCTTGCAGATTTCTCTCGATCATCTGATCTCAGCCATTTTAACATACCAGTGATGCTTCTAGTGGAGGATGTAAATAACCAGCTGTGGCACCATTCTCCCTACACAACATTGGTTTTCCTCATCATTAAGATGCTGCGGCACCTACACATGGTTGTCAAGTTTAAACAGGAAAGGGGGTTTGCTCTCTTTATCAAAGCTAGTGCCTATCTGAGGCTTTCAATAATTTATGGTACACACAGGCTACCCTGTTATCCTTCATCCACACATCCTGTCTCGTGTTTCACTTTGTAGTATTGATTTGATATCTTCAGTGATCATAACCGATGACTCATCCTGATCACTAGCCACATGTACGGTTAAAAACACTTTACTCATATCTTTATCTGTATTTCATTTGACAAAAATAACCAGAAAGCAGTACATTTTTATTTCAGAGTTGTTTGAAACGTGCAAGTGATTTTTTTTCGCTTCTATGCTGATGATGTTTTAATTGACTCCTAGAAATGTGTCCTTTACAACACACCCCATACCCAGTCCTTCATGTACATTTTTATTGAAAGCTACAAAGCTCATTTTAATTGACACTAGACAACAAAAATTGGATTGTATCCAGAGGAGCATAGCGAGGAGCATGAAAGTGTATTTATTGATCACACCTCGAGGACCTTGTTGCCTACCTCGATTTGTTAGTCGTCGATTGATGCATGTTCCTCTGCCTTTTTATTATAGCTCAGTTCAGCCAAAACTTCAACCTAAAGGAGGCCTAAAGAATCATCTTCACAAAGTGATACTCTCCTGCAAAGCCCATATTGAGCCAAACTAGCATTTTTTGGCTTTTTAAATGTAAGAGAAAGACTTTACCTTTATTGCTGCGGCAGATTGCTGTCTATGAGTCTGGTTCTGGTTGAGCTTTTTTGGATCTGCTTGCATCTGTTGCCAAGTGATTTTTCTAAAATGGATTCAAATAGCTGTAAAAATATTATTACAAGTATCGCCAAGACCTGCTCCATGTACATTTTCAAGGGATACCATTTGTTGTGATTTGTTGCTTTATAAATAAGAATGATTTGATTGAGTGCTTGATTTGATTTATAATAGTTTCCTCCTCGTTTCTGTTTATCTTTCTCCATCAAGACTCCCAGTTCTCTCATTCCGCTGATGCCCACAAGCCCCCATGGCGCTGATTCACGAACCTCGTGCCCCCTCTCCGTCTCTTTCCGGCTTCAACTCACCTCTCTCTGATCCCCCATCCTTCCGCGCCCTCGATGCCGTGACACCCTGCACCCCTGAAATGGACTTGACCCCGACCCAGTGCGTTCTTCGCAATGTCCTATCTATAGACACTGGAGGGGCTGTCGAGTCTGGGGGTGGAGGAGGAGGAGGTGGAGGAGAGGGTCAGACTCCCGGACACAACCAGACGCCAGGCGAGGAACAACAGGAGCACTTTGCCAACAGCGTACTGAAGCTTCATGAGCATGATGGGAGTCCTGGGATGACGGAGGGACAGGGACAGGATGTGGACGGCAGTGTAGTACGGAGCCATGCGGATGACGCCAGGTTACAGTGCCAGTCAGGAGGGGGAGGAGGGTTTCTGGAAGGGCTGTTTGGGTGTCTGCGGCCTGTCTGGACTATGATTGGGAAAGCTTACTCCACAGAGCACAAGCACAACCTGGATGGTAAGTGTATTAGTCAAATACATCTCAACTTAAAGGCAAAAAAAACTCTCATCACAATGAATGTTTTCTTTTAGTTTTCCTATAACAGGAACCATTTCGCTTCCATTTGATCTTAGTCAGGATTTTTTTGATAAACTTAATGAAGGAAATGAGTCCATAAAATGGGACAGATGTAGAAACATACAGTGAGCAGATAGCAAGGGGGAAAAAAACTGATGGCATACTATACTTAATCACGAGCAACATTTAAAAATAACTGAAACATGTCAGATGTGAATAAATAACAGACAAAGAACACATTATTAGTACATAAATCATCGGACTAATAGCCAGCAAACAAACAAACAAACAAAACATGATTACAGTGAATTTGAGACTAGTGTGTGTATGTGTGAGCATGTGTTTGAGTGTGTACCTTAGTTTCCTTAGAAATTAATAAAAGTAGATAAATCCAAATGAAAAAGTGAAGCAAGAATGGGCCAAGATAGAGTATTAAAGACAGGAATTTAAATCTGTAGACTATGGGGTACAACAATGAACGAAGAATCTAAGGGATAAGAGGACAGTGTGAATGGTTTAAGATTAAAAAATAATGAATTGTATTATATTACCCAGTTTAATTATATTAAACGGCTTGTAAAGAGTGACTCCCACAAAGGCCATCTTGTAAACAAACACTTCCCTTGACGTGAAGGAGCTGCAGCCATAGAGAGACTCTATCAAAGCTGTTAGGGGCTTATTGTACCCTGATTTTTTTTTTCTCCCCCACCTTCCTCCCACTCCCACCTACCCCCTTAATGAAACTAGCTCCCTGTGACGCTGTGTTGTTTATGTCTGCAGCCACTACAATAGCGCAGATCTCCCCTGGGACTCCTCTGCCAAATCTGCCTCATGAATTATGTATGGCCACGCTCTGACCCTGCTCCTCTCATCTCTATTAACGCAAACCTGACACACGCACACACACACACGTATGTGTACTAGGATGCACACATAAACACACCAACAAATAGGAGCAGTTAATATCTTTTTGCTCTGACAAAAAAAAACATATAAAGTCAGATAAGATGCCAAAAATAAACTGGATAAAATAAATACCGTACCATAACTCAAACTTGAAGGTGACAGATTTATACGTCTCTTGTCTTTATAGCCTTCTGATTTTTTATCACCAATTTGACTTCCACATCTCCACTCTCCGCTCCCCTCCTCCTCCTCCTTCTTTCCATCTCTCATTGTCTCCTTTCCTTTCCTTTTCATCCGGTGCCCTTATCACTCCCATCCATCTGCACCTTGCTGCTATCCTCCTCTGTGCAGCATGACAAGAGCAAAACAGATATTATAAAAGTGAAATAAATAGGGGTATTGCCACTGAAAAGCTGTCTGCCATATCAAAATGTTCTATTCTTAAGCTTTGATTTGAAGGCACAATGCAGCACAAAAGAAAGCAAGAAAAAATGTCAATCCTGTATTGATTTTCAAGGACAGCGGGGGGCCTGGCGATGCTCTCAATTTCTTCATTTTATTTTACAAGATCAAACAAAGCAGACCTGGCATTATTCTCGTGTGTAAGATGTGTCCTTATGTCCGTACTGGGGGACATTTAAGGGGCTCATTAGAGATTGGGTCTTCAATCTGTTATTGGAGAACATAAATATTTCATTTCATCCCTTATTAATATGATAAATGGGTCTAAATCTGCCATTCTCGGGTGAGGAACAGCAGCAGAGCAGGCTGTACATTTTCTCTGTATTAATAGTCTGTCTTTGGCCACATGGACCCCTGCTGACCCACTGGGAATCCCCCTTCCTTTTTGTTTCTCTTTACACACAGCTTCAACCACAACTAACGTCACTAGTAGCCCTCCACCTCCCTATTCAGCGTACATTCACATTAGGCTCCCAAATCCCTTCCCTCTTCCAGCCCTCTCCTGAGCGTTGGACCCCTGTTTCGCATCAGCCCCACAATGGCACTAAGCAGGATTTAGGAGGCTGAGGGAGAATTACTCACTGGAGATTAGAGCTCCCTGTCTGTCTGCCTGCATAGCCTGAGTCTTAGGTTAAGGTGAGGTTCAACTACAGAACAAGATATCAACCTGGACTCTGTGATGACTGTTAGACCCAGGGTATAGCTAACTTTTGCCAAAAAGCTAAGCCTGCTGCTGTGGAGCTGCCTCTAACTTAAGTTTCACATCCAGATTTAACCATGAATTTAATTTCAGTCTTTAATTTTAGGACAAATCTTCAGTCAATTTCATTTTGGGAGATATATGAAAAGGTTTATATCACTTTCATGTCTTTATGGCAAATATTCTGTTTCCAGTCTTCATGCCGAGTTAGGCTAACAAGATGCTAGCTATAGCTTAATAGTAAATTGACACACGAGTGTTATCAATCTTTTTATCTCAAACTCTACTAAAAAAAAAGAAGCAGAAAATGAATTTTTCAAAATAATGTATTCCTTTGAAGTATAAAAAGAGTGGTGTAAAAGTCCACTACATACTCCATAAAGTTACTAGGCAAGGATATAGCAAAACTAACCATAACAATAAATAGTGTAAGTTTACTGAGATAAATTATATGCTATGATATTAACAACATAAAGAATATATGTTATTATTGTTATTATGTTCTTAAACATGGTCTGGTGTTTAGTTAACATATCGAGCTAAAAATATGAGTTTGCAGCTGAGGTAATTGTATTTATTGAAATACCTATCTACTTCCCCCCTTTCTCTTTTCCCAATCTCAGAGGCGTGGGAGGTCCCCTTTGAGGAGATATCTGACCTTCAGTGGGTGGGTAGTGGAGCTCAGGGTGCCGTCTTTCTGGGCAAACTGCACGGACAGGAAGTGGCCGTAAAGAAAGTACGAAACATCAAAGAGACGGATATCAAACACCTGCGCAAGCTCAAACACCCAAACATCATCACCTTCAAGTTAGTGGAAATGATCTTTTAATGATTTTATGTTTTACAGTAAAAAAGAGCTTTTTTTAATCTAATGTCTTTATATATTATGAAGTGAATTATATACCCAAAGATGTATATGTGACACTGTCTATTCATTACATACTGTGATTACTTCTGTACACTCTCAGGGGTATTTGCACCCAGGCTCCATGTTACTGCATCCTCATGGAGTACTGTGCTCAGGGTCAGCTGTATGAGGTGCTGAGAGCGGGCAGGAAGATCCACCCGTCCCTGCTCATGGACTGGGCCATGGGCATCGCAGGGGGGATGAACTACCTTCACCTCCACAAGATCATCCACAGAGACCTCAAGTCACCAAAGTGAGTTTTATATACAGCTGTGTCATTCAAGTGGAAATCATGATGTTCACGCAAACAGGTTGCTTAATAGCTAATGAAGCTGCTTGGTGTAGTTCAAAAACATATACCATTTGTCTCGTCAAAGTCAATAGCGTCAACATTTTGCAGGAGATTTAAATTTTAAGCAGTGAGAAGTCTCAAGTTTAGAAATAACGGGCCTTATTGTGCTCTTCCTTCTTCATCTGTCAGGTATGAAACCTCAGATGTTATGATGTTGAGAACTACAATGTCTGACCATTTATGTTCCCAACCCCACTTTATAGATTGAATCTTTTTGTCCATCCATTAATTTGGGCACTTATGCCACCAAAAAGTGATCAAATTATCCAGTTTAAGACATGGAGTCCATAAAAAAAACAACATAATTTTGTGTAGCAGATGCATATTTTTTCTCTTTATTATTCATTTAATCATTTCCATAATCCCCACCCAAAGGTTGGGAACCCTAGCGTTACATAGATATAATGAATTGGCCGATATGTAGATGCTTTAATTAAGGTTCAAATGTCAACTCTGAAATATACTGCACACTACTGATCCATTTGTTACAAGACATATTGCTAAACCTTGTGTTCAATTTTTCATTTCAGCATGCTAATCACGTATGACGACTCAGTGAAGATTTCTGATTTCGGCACGTCCAAAGAGCTCAGTGACAAGAGCACAAAAATGTCCTTTGCCGGTACGGTGGCCTGGATGGCTCCTGAGGTGATACGCAACGAACCTGTCTCAGAGAAGGTGGATATATGGTAGGTGTTCTAACCCCTTTGTACTGTCCACTCTGCTCTGTGAGACCACTACAGTTATTATTATGGTCTGTCTTATCCGTCATAACATCTCATTAGTTACAGTCTACTACAGTATGGAGCTCAGGATCTTATTTCCAGAAAATCTATTCAGTAATATGTCCAATATCTCATTACATGAAACTCTATAGGGCCTCTGCCATATCTGATGGGTTGCCCTGTGTTAAGCCCCGACCTCCCCCTCCTCAATACATCCTCCTCCTGTCTCTCCCTCCCTGCATCCCTCCATCACTCTTCCTCTCCGTCCTGAAAGGAACGCAGGCTAATTTAATAATTGATTTGCCAGATGCTGCAGTGCTCAGGAGAGGCTGGAATAACCTTCCAAAGCCTGCAGAGGGTTTGGCCCAGAGCCAGCAGTGCATTAGCAGAGAAGTGAAAACAGGATTAAAAAGCTTTTGATGCAGAAAGAAAAGGAAAAAAAAACATGGCTGTATACTTCAGAGTTTTCTTTAAACTTATGTAAATGCTGTACTAGTCCACACAACAGAGAGTGACTCAGAGGAGGAGAAGCTGTTGTCAAGTATTATCTTGTATACAAGGATTAATACTAAAATTAAAGGGGTAGAACTTAACTTTAACAGAATTAAATACAATTCAACAATATATATTCAGTTTATTTATTATATTACATTTTTATACAAGAAAAAAAGGAGACAAAAGAAACGATACCTTCAATTACTAGACCAAAAAAAAATGAAAGGCTATGAGCGTAATCCTTAACGCAGAATTAGAATTAAAAACATACATATCGATATCTAAATCAAAAGGTGCACAACAACATAACAACACATGAATGCTATTATTACATTTCATGTCATAATGTAGCAGAGCAAGAAGTGGCTTTATTTGGTTATACAGCCTCCAGTTCTGTGGAAAAAATGATCAATCTCAAATTATGTCACAACGAACATAAACACATTTTTCTGTCCTAGGATGAAAATGATAATACTTGAAGTTGTCTGTGTGGGTTTTTAGTCATCCAGGTCATGGTAAATTTAAAGCTTGATCCAAAGTAACTGGACTGGTTGAAAATCTTGAAGACGTTTCACCTCCAATCTTGAAACGTGAAACGTCAACCAGTCCAGTTCCTTTGGAAAATACTTGAAGTTGAACTGCAGTTAGTCACACAGGAATGACACATGAATCGTTATTTACATTTCTGAACTTCAAGTCAAGTCGCATTGCTGTTATCCATCATGGTATTCAAAGCGTATATTTGATTCATACCATCACAGTCTTCTCTGCTTGTGCGTTAATATCATGAATCATAAACAAGGACATGGAAGGAATCTAAAAATACTCATCAAAACACAACATCCCTCTTCCCCCACGTGACCCTGCATGGATGCTATTGGTACCTTGGTTACGGTTCTTGGTCCCCATGGCAACACAGGAGTCACCATCAACAGACTTTCCTTAGTTACCTTCCCCTTGGGGCCATCACTGTTGAACCCCAAACAAACACAGGAAGAGATGAAAGTCATCAATGAAACAGAGAGCTGTAGAGACATGACGAATCAAATCAGAGTCACATGTTCCCAATTTATGTAACATATTAAGTCTTGATAAAACTTCAGCTGCATGTAAGGTATAAGCATCAAAGGCTTTTTACAGTTCTTAGAAAACAGTGGTAATCTAAATATAAAGAATCATTTCTGCACAGTCAAAAATGTGATATTTTAGTCATGTTTCCTCTTATACTGTCATGTTACATCTTCATTCCTCTGTCAGAATAGTAAGGATGCTAAATCTCTTCCGCAGGTCGTTCGGTGTCGTCCTGTGGGAGATGCTGACAGGAGAGGTGCCCTATAAGGATGTGGACTCCTCGGCTATCATCTGGGGAGTGGGCAACAACAGTCTGCAGCTGCCTGTACCTGACAGCTGTCCAGACAGCTTCAAACTGCTTCTCAGGCAATGCTGGTGAGCAGGCGGGAGGGGGGGGGGGGGCGGCAGAGAGGGTTGAGTTGGGATACGGAAAAAAGAAAGTTGACGCATCAGCACAAAGAGAATGTAATGAAGTTGAAAGCTTTAATTAAGCTGAGAGAGGGAAAAGTTGTCCAGAGAAGGACAAGAGAAGGATTATATGAGAGGAAAGGTCGCTCAGGTCCGTGTTTCTTCATGACTGATAAAAAATTGGTTTAATTTGTTCACAGGAACTGCAAGCCAAGAAACAGGCCTTCCTTCCGACAGATTCTCCTGCACCTGGACATCGCCTCAGCAGACATCCTGTGCACGCCACAAGAAACATACTTCCAGTCTCAGGTAAGCTGCATTTATCTCTGTCCACAGCACAAACACAACAGCTCATTGACATGTACAGGATGGGTTCAATTAGATAAGAGTTTTTTAAGCTCATTTTTTAGACTGAGTTAGAGAGATCAAGAGGATAAAAAAACTACAGTGACTACTTGCCTTTTTAGTTTCATTTAATCATGTCAGAGTTGTGTTATTTTAACCACAATGTTTGTCAGCATACAATGGCAGTGAAATAGTTATAATGTACATGTTTGCCAAAACTTAATGAGATATCTTTGTTGTTTAAAGTTTGACTTGAACTATCCATTAAACCATGAGGGCATCTCTTTAATTCAGATTAACATTTTTCTCATTATATGTTGCTTCTCAAAGCTTGTTTAGACCGAAGAGAAGGTGGACAGAAAAACAGTTGACATTGCTGTTCACTCACTGTTTGATGAATGGTAGGAAAAAAATGAAGCTACAACTTCTCAACTAATAAACACATCAACAGGCATCAGGCGCACAAGAGCTCTGTGTGCGTCTTCAATTATCTTCTGTTAACAGCAGACATTTTCTGTCAGACCACCACCATTGGTTTCCAGTCTGCTGCAGATATTACTGGCAGTGCAGCTGCACTGGGGCCCCTGGCCTCTCCGGGGCCCACTAATAATACCTGTGCTTTCAATCACAACGTATTACTTTTGCTTCCTCGGTCTTTGTTCCCTGTCACACATGTGAGGGCCTTTTTTGCAACCTCCATCATATCACAGCCTAATTGAGAAGGTCAGTGTGATGGAGGAGGAGAAGAAGGAGAAAAGAGGAGGAGGATGGTGTGTGTGTCTGCCTGTGACAATGTGGGGGGATGGGAAGGAAAAATGAAAAATGTCTCGGATAACTGCAAACCCAAACAGATGAAGGGCGGTAGACTTAAAGAAGTATAATTGTGTGGAAGAGATGTGTTTACTCATCCATGCACAACCACAGATCCATTTATAACTCAAGCATGTATAATCAGGACACACAAGTGCACACAAACACTAACATGAAATTCACTTCCTCTCTGTCTCCTCCCTTTATTTCTTATAATGCAAAATACAAACCTCTTTCACTCTGTCCACTTATCCTTGATCCTTTATTTCTCCCTTTTTCTCCTTTCCTCCCCCTGTCTGCCCCATAATGGATTTTTCTTGTGACGTTAGTAAGAAGTATTTGCTGCTGGAGTGTATTGATTGCTTTAATGGCAGGGCGCAGAGAGCAGAGAAAGAGAGAGAGAGAGAGAGAGAGAGAGGAGAAAAGAGGGGATGGGAGATGTAGGAGAGTACGCAGAGTCCATTAGCTTAATAAGAAGAGCATCACTCATGCGAAGGCTGAAATACACACACATGCAGTCTATGCACACGTATGTGCATGCACACTCTCGTAAATCTGGACTTCCTTTGTCCTTTGATATGACGGGTATCAGATAACAGCTGTCATGCTCCACTGTGTACAAGAAAATGCTCGCGCTGCCTTTTTTGTGTGTGTTCATGTCATGTCAGTTCATGTTCAGTTTCTCTGCTTTTGTATTGGTTATCATCTGACAGCTTAATGGGTTTTGGTCCCAATGATACACCCGAAACTCAGTCACTCTGAAGGTGCAGTGAAGTTTATTCTAGCTATTAATGTGATTTGTTTTCATATTACGCCTCAAATTAAGTACAGTCATACTCCATACACAGTAATGGCAGGAAATTTTGTAATTTAAAAGAATCTGAGCCCATTTTACTACAGACTGTAATCAGTAAGTCATTAGAACCTGCTCTGATGTTTTTTTTTAAATATTTTTCTCAGGTGGAGTGGAGAGATGAGGTGAGGCATCACTTTGAGCAAATCAAGTCCGAGGGGACGTGTATTCACAGGCTGGATGAGGAGCTGATCAAACGACGCCGAGAAGAACTAAGGTTGGCAAAGAAACTGGAACACAAAAAACACAAAAAAGAGATGACCACCTTTTAAACACTTAGTTAGAAGAGTTAGAAAATAGCTACACGGCTAACTAAGAGATGAGGATAGGCTTACAGTTCAGAAAACACTTTATTCTCATTAGAGTAGAAGTAGAGCAGTTTAAGTGTTTGTATTTAAATATAATTTCCTTCTCCACACAGACATGCACTCGACATCCGGGAGCACTACGAGAGGAAACTGGAGAGAGCCAACAACCTCTACATGGAGCTCAACGCCATCATGCTGCAGCTTGAGAACAAAGAGAAAGAACTGCTCAAGTATGAATGCTTACAATTTTTTTCCCTGTTCATATAAAGAAATATTCTCTGTTTTGTTGTTTGATCATGTAATCAAAGGAAATTCAATGTGGCTGAGGAACTAAAAATACCTTTTCATCTCAAAACCGGTCTCTATAAAGTGATCTTGATTGACTCAAAATTCTCATATCTGAACATTTATTCTTTTAAAAATGCTAAACTACAGTCAGATTGTATGGGGGCTGGGAGTGAAAAGGCCTTTCTAAAGCCCAATCAGAGTAACATGATACAGCAATGTTCTGTCAAGAAGGCACAGTTAGTACGTTTTTGTTTTTTGTCACACTGTTACAGTAGAGTTGTAGTTGTTTAAATGTTTTGTTCCAATAGCTTTACCCATCAACACTGGTTAAGTAGTGCTTTTGTAATGAAGAGCGGGGAAACGTTCATCATCAATGCCGCTCATCAGCAGTGGATGGTCATTACATTCAGCCACACGGGGCCATTGCAGTGTAAAATAGCTCTCTTATGCCATGCTGAGTACTCCTTGACTTCCATTAATCCAGTATTGGCTCTGTGTTTAATCATCAGGAGGGAGCATTCACTGGACAAGAAGTACCCGGGCTGCTTCAAGCACCCCAGCTCCAGACAGTCCGCCTCCACTAACTCCATGGAGAAACTCATGAAGAAACGCAACGTACCTCAGAAACTGCCCTCACACAGCAAGAGGTGAGACAGCTCAATATTGTTTAAGCCCAAAGAGTATGTTAAACATACTTTATTTTATTTTAAATCCAATGAAAAGACCAAAACTATCAATCAATACGTATAAGTATCACATTGTCTAAATTGTACCTGTGACATACAGTATGGACCTCCAGTTTTATTTTTAAGTGTGTTAGTTATAAAAGATACATCCCTGAACTGGGTTGCATGTTCCTCCTATTATGAATATGAGCCTTGTAGTTTATTATGGATCCATCCTATTAACACCAGTGTTCTGCTGTAAATGCTCACACAAAAATAATATCACAAACTCCACATCGTTAAGTCTCTATAAATGCTGGATTTACTTCTGTTTGAGTTGTTTGCTGTCTCTGTTAAGTTTTACACTAAACTAGCTTGCTAATTTATACAATATTACAACAGTTTATCGAAATTTTCAGTCAGCTAGCTTATACTTCTAACAGAATTTTAATTTTTCTGAAGTTTAGCTTGATAGCTTATAATATGGTATTTCAACAGTTTTGATATAGTTTTGATAGATAGCTTAAATACACAAAAACAGTTTAGCCAAATTCAACTTTCCAGCTGATGAAACAGTGAAGCTAAATTCAAGCTAGCCTTAAACTACAAGGTTTCTTCTTTATAATGACACATTTTACTAAATGCATATATTTATGAATGTATAGCTTACATTAAGGTACGTAGTAGTAAAAAGTAGTAAAAAAAGTAGTATTAAAAAGTATTGTTGTATATTTTCACTGTCTATTCCAGGCCAGACCTACTAAAGTCTGAGGTCATCCTCCCCAAACTGGACTCTTCCATGACCCAGGTCACAATTCCTAACAAAGGCTCTACCTCCCCTGGCCGGTCACGCAGAGGAAAACCCCGCTACAGGAAGGCTGGAAAAGGCAGCAGCGGGGACTTGGCTCAGCTGAAGGCCACTCTCTCTTCTTCATTAGCAATGGTCAACGCCACCACCTCCGTTCCCAGCAGCAAACAGCACTTAGACCCCAGTGCAGCTCTCAGAGGCCTGCAGCACGACCTGTTGCTCAAAAAGATGTACTCCTCGAGCCCGGATCTCATTTCAACCACTTTGGAGGCTGAAGGCCGGAGGAAGGGGCAGCTCAGGCCGGGGCTGGACAGAGCGGGCAGTCAGAGCGCCTCAGCCGGGTTGGGGGAAAGTAGGACTGAAGGTGCAGAGGAAGGGCCGGATGTGGGTGCAGGGACTGATGACCTCGCAGATACACCTCCACGCAGTGACACGCCCAGCGAAGATGCAGCTTCTATCCCGTTCTCCAGCAGCCCTGATTCTCCATGCGGCAGGGGGGCAGCTGCAGGGAGGGCACCCACGCACGGGAACCCCCGTGTGTCCCACGATGGGGAAGAGAAGGAGGAGGGGACAGTGATCACACGTTCACCCAGAAGTCAACGCCTCACTCCTGCAGCGCTGCTCTACAGGGCAGCAGTCACACGCAGTCAGGTGAGACTCAAACTTCGGCCTGGTTAAGCAACATCTTTTTTTTTTTAACCTTTTATTAACCAGCACTAGAGCCCCATTTAGATTAAAATTAAATATTTTGTTGAGTGTCTTGGCCAAAACAGGCAGTGAAACAAAAAACAAATAAGAACAATAAAAAAAAAATGTCTTGTACATTATGGTGTACAGTGTGCGTACATTCAGGCAAAATGCATACAGCTGCAGGACAGAACATGTACTTACGGAATAAAAAAAAGGGAAAAGTCTTCAAACTGAGAAGAACTAGAGTCTTCAATTCCATTTCTGCCACTTATGTACAGTTGCTTAATCATATCAGTAGTTTGGCTTCATTTGTCAGTGTCAGTTTTGGGTATAAATGTGTTACAGGAGTTTGATATAAGTCATGAATTTGTATATTTAGGAAAAGACATTGATGATTCATTGTTTTCAAAATCACCTTGTGGTACCAAGTTTATACTAATGATTTCATCATGGGAATTTCTTATGAGATGATTCAGGGATCTCATCAGAAATAGGGGTTGGGATCATTCATGTTTACTAAAACAAGCAAACTCTTGAGGTTTTAATGAAAACTGTTTATTTTACCCACAGAGACGTGGACTGTCCTCAGAGGAGGAAGAAGGAGAGGTGGACAGTGAAGTTGAATTGCCAAGGAGACGGTAAGAAAAACTAAGTTATTATTAGATCTACTGTTTGTATGTTGCTATGCATAAATGTATTACTAATGAATGTATCTCACACCAAACAAAAGATAATTCTAGAACCCATGGTGTACACACACACACACACACAGAGGTGTTCTATTTAACCTAGACTTAGTCAGTAAAAATGTGCATTAAACAATTTTGCAAGTATTATCTTCATGTTCAGCTCTACTGTCGTCCCAAAAGTAAAATGTGTACTGCTGTGTGTTTGGTTTACATGTGGGTCAGTGTAATCTTTTAACCCACACTACTTAATGTCATCGTATCCTCTTGTTTTCTCACTCAGACGTCCTGTGAGCATGTCCAAATGCCAGTCCTTGTCCACCTTCAGCTCAGAGAACTTGTCTGTGTCTGATGGCGAGGAGGGAAACACCACAGACCACTCCCACAGCGGCACACCAGACGTTGTCAGCACCAACACCGACGAGCGACTGGACGACAAGAGCGATGACCTATTGTCTCAGGGCTCCGAGATTCCCGCCGACCCGTCTGACCCGACCCAGCTGGGCTCTGACGGGATGTCTGAGAAGGAGGCCATTCTGCGTCAAGTCAAAACCCAGCTCGCTATTAACGACCATAATTACGAGGTAGGCTGCAGGGCGTGAATAAAAAGATTGAACTTGATATAGACTTTTTTTTAAAGAGGCATGTCACGTTCAGCTAACACATGCTAAAACATACGTAACGGATAATTAGATGCAGAGAAAAGGCCTGAATATTTTTTTTGTACTTAAAATGAAAGATTCTGCTGCTGCTTTAATCTAGATCCTTCTTGTGGTTCCTTCATACCAGGGCCTCTATGACGACTCAGACTGTGACAGTGCAGAGCTGGACCATTCAGGCAGCGCAGAACCAAGCCAACCTCCAACCAACTGGTGAAAACCAGGCACCTCAGCCCCTTCAAACGAGGGCAGATCCAGCCTGTGAATGCCTCTTTTGCTTCTTTTTTTTTGGACCGTATAATCCATGGAGTCATGATCAAGGACATTGCACAGAGGCAGGAAATGAAAGCCTGCTTCCTTCACCACAGGGAAGAACAAAAATAAATCTTGTCAAATTCATGATATCCTCAGAAATAAATAAGAAAGCAACAAAAGAATATCCTATTCCCTTTAGGATAATTGCATCACGATAATGGCAAACTGAATTGGGGAACAAGCTCAGTTGATGGATCTTGATAGCAACTGGCCTGAGATCATTTTGCAAGAACTCTTCAAATGACTCCTCAGTGACAGAGGCCGTCTCTAACCGTCCTCTGTGTCCGTTTGTGTTTTTATCTCCGTTATCAAAATGTGTCATTTTCATTCTCAGCAATGCATCAGATGTGATTCTAAAATCTTTTCAGGGCATTTATTTATTCTTGTTGTTTTGTCGACATTACTGACATAGCCTGTGATGTTGCTGCTTGCACTTAATTTATGAAACGTACTGATTTTCTCCTGATCATTGTCATACTAAATTTACTTTTAAAAGAGTATGCACTGATTAATCTAGTTTTTTTTTTTTTTACAGTGAAATCAATGATATTGTTTACATTCTTAATTTGTGATGTTTACATTTTTTTATTTATATTTGTAACATGGATTATGTTCCCACTTTCTACTCCTGTGTTCAAATGTAAATATGTGATGTTGTAAAATGAACAAATTTTTAAAATGTGAGATTGTATAATTTAAAGGTGCTGACGTTTCTAATTAGGTGGCGCTACTCTGTTTTAAACCTCAAATAGCTTATTGATGATAGAATGTACTCTAGCTGCTGTTCATGTCCAAGCATCGAAACACAGATAAAAGACGAACAAAGAAAAAAAAAAAAAAAAAGCAATACGTCTGCTCTGTTAGAGAATGTGGTGTCCTGTAAACAAAGCAAGAGAACAACAGCTGGGTTCTGTTGGGACATACAGGCTTGTAAAAACAACAAAACAGTATTGCAGTGTTTATCAGTTTGAAAGCCCCTTTCTAAAGATATGGGGGTTTACAGCTCATCAGAGTATTAGACTCATCAAAATCAAATATAGAATCATCCATAGAATAAAAAGAAGCAGAAACACTTTTCTGCTAGATATTTTAAGATTGTGGTTTAGAAAAGTGAACGACGGAGACACAAAACAGCAGCATAAACATTAGGATAAGAAAACGTAAAAGGTTTTCTGCTCTCTCCACTGAGTCAGACTGGTGGCCATATGATGCCATGTGCTAAACCACAACTTAGAAATGTTTAGGACATTTTGGGAAACTTTAAAAGTGTGGCACATATCCTTTGTTTTACGTATCTGTTACTACGTAAAACACTAAGCAAACAAGCGTTTCTGTGGATGAGGTCCTTCAAGAGGACAGAAATTACTTTTAATCACTGTGGGTTTAAATGACTAACATTTGGGACCCCCAATTTTGAAGTTTAATTACCAACTCCTAAAATCTGTGTACACCTACACACAAAGCCTGTGTGATCACTTCACAGTAAGGTCAGTCTGTCATGATGTTACCAGCTGGAACTACAGCAAAACTGACGGTCATTTTCCAGCAGTGTGTAAGGGCTCTTACAAAGCTGTTTTAATGTTCTTGTGTCACTTTATAAGACTTCTATTATGCACATGTTCCAAGGTTTCTTGACTGTACTGCAGCTAATTAGTTTGTGTTCTACTCCTTGACCAATCAGGTCCTACTCAATAAGCTAAAAATGGCAGCTTCTATTTTTTTTATCTGGTGTTAAACATTGAATATGTAAATCATTTCAAACTGATTGTGGCCCCAAGATGTAAAGCTGAAACATCCTCCTGAAGGATGAGATGTTGCCAAAAAGCAAAACTACTGCCCTCTAGTGTCTACATTGAGGAGGTACATGTGTTTCCCCCTGATGATGATGCCGATTGAAAAACCCTGTATAGACTCACGTTTGCTTTTTATACTGCATTATTGTAACTGTACAGTAAATATATTTAAGAAACAGTTTAAATAAAATACAACCTGTGAAATATCACCTTGCACAGACAAACTACTTGACATGACAAATTTCCCCCAAACAAGTTGTGGTTTGAGCATTTCACATCTTTTATTCCTGTATTTTTTTAAACAATGTTGTGGCACCCAGGTCTACAGTCTCAAAAACGTGCACAAAAGTTCTCTCTTTCCTGCAAACAAATAATAAAATAAATTCTGTCTCGAGCAAAGCAAAGAGCAGGAAACTAGTGTTAAATCACAACCCTTTCTTTGTCTATTTCCAGAGCTTCCATAATTTCAGCCTCATCACATTTAAGAGATAGATCAGTCAGTGTCCAGGAGTTCATCCCCCTTTGGTATTAAAAAAAAATATTTCCTCCATTTTCAACAAATATTCCAACATTTTTTTTTAGTATATATCAATCTTTACAAAAAAAAGCGAGGAGAACCCTCTGCTTCAATCCCTAGAGCCAAGTCCGACCCCCCCATAAAACCTCCCAATCCCAGCAAAATATCAACACACGATTTCAGGATCAGGAGAGGGGGAAAACCAGGAATGACATGTAGAGGGTGGAAAAGTGACACGTGTTGTAAAAACACATTTCAAAATTATCTGGCTAATTCAATTGTGAGTGTTAGAATATTTTGTCGATGTCATAACCAAATATAACAAGTGACAGTGCATGTACAGCTACGTGTTCTCTGCAGTGCCACGAGTGCAATCCATGTTACAAGCACTTCAATTGAAAAGGGTGACAAAAGGGGGAGCATACTGTGAATATTTAAATCGTGAGGATGGACATAAAATGGACAGACCGACGTGTGGAACTGGGTGAGTTAAAGGGTGGGTATGTATATAAACACAGAATAAAACAGTCACTCTAGTCTTATTTTTGACTCTTTTTTTTTTTTTAATTTTCCTTTTTTGTAGTTTCCTTTTTGAAGAAAAAAAAACTGACTGTACAGAACTAAATCTATATGCCTATTCAGAGTGTTCAAACTCTTCTCTGTGAGGAGGAAAAATGGCAAAATGAAAAAACAAAGGGAAGGGAGTGAGGAATCTGTCCAAAAAAAAAAGAACGAAAAAAAGTCTAATAACAAATCATTAAAACCTCCAACTCATCTCAAAATGGGAATTTAAAACCTTATTTTTTGCTTCTTTTGACTAAAACCAAAACAAATGAAATAAATAATGATCAAATCAGAGGCGGATTAATATGATTTCAAATGAGGAAGAGGCAGTATAATTTATAAACTCTTGAGTTGGATAGTTGCATTGACCGTTTTATGGTAGCCGGTGACATAAAAGTGAGATTTAGTGCAGATGCAGAGTCCTATCAGTTGGCTGCCAGTCCTGTGGCCTCAGAGGAAAGCCTGGAGAGACAGAGAGACAGACACCCGTAGACCAGGGAGAGAGAGAATGAGGCATGCAATCAGACAGACAGGATAAATGTCATTTAATGCACATTACATTGTCATAATAAAATGCTAGATAAAGAGACCATCTGGATTCATTCAACACTAAATGCTTGCTCTAATATTTAAAAAAATGATTAATTTGACATTTTGGGAAACACTTCTTTAACAAAGATTTAACAGGTGATTGCTCATTGCACCTTGTTAGCTTAGCACAAAGAATAGAGCCCATAGATAGTATAATGAATGGACAGCACAAGAGCGGGAGAGAAGTGAGGCCAAAAGATTTAGTCCTCTCCCTGCTGACTGGCTGCAGTATAGGCCCCGACTACTACTCCTTTTTTTTTTAAACAGATGGAACAACCAAATACAGTTCTTATCGTGTTGATTCATGTCCAAGTGTTCTCTTTTTTTTGGAGAAGTTAAGTTTCAATTTATTTAATCTGAAAATGAGCCGTTGTGACGTCATGATTGACTGCTCTGTAGGCTAATTCTGCTCCTGCAGTGTCATTACCTAACTAACAACGTAGAGGAAGAACGGCGAGGAAATGTAACTAACATTAAAAGAGCGTTTCCAACAACAAACAAACCACCTGAAGGGTCTTGCTAAATATTTACTGCACATCCAGATTGTGCATAACTGCAATCACTTCATTCAACTTGCAAAAAGAAAGTGAAAATGCCTTCCAAATTGTCAGAATATTTCTTATCCTGGATCTAAATCAAATGTTTATTTTAATTCCTTCAATCAACACACTTCTTAATAAAAGGGTGGTTTGGTGGCCTTTGATACCTGAGGACAGATTTACTTTTTAGTGACATTTGATTGCTTCTTACACAGGCAAAATGCAGATAAATAAAATAACAATTAGACAAGTAGTTTACAGTATGAGCGCTAACAATAGTCACTTAAAATTTACTACAAGAGAACTATCCCCATAAATACAATGTGACATCTTAAAGAGAGCCGCTACCTGAGCAGAGCTTACACACAAAGAGAAATGCTTCAGTGTCCATGCTAAGTTCAAAGTCATTAAAAATATAATGCACTCGACAGGTTATTTCTTAAAGAGACAGGCCAAATCAAGCTACAGATCTACTTTATAAATATGGCAGCAACCATGTGTCTGGCTGAGTAACACTCGTTTGTGTGCGTTTGTTTTGTGTAATAAGTTAAGCGTGGCATGGCTCAGCCAAATACAAAAGCGAGTGCAGGTACAGACAACAAAATTGTCTGCACTTTAAAAGGAGATGACTTATGTTTCCTTGGTTAGTAAGGGGAGAGCCTCCGCCTTTTAGACTTGGAGCTCAACTCAGGGGCGATTTTGGGCTCAGTGGGCATTGGGTGGGCGGGATTACTGGCCCCGCTGACAACATGGAGGGCCAGGAGAGGGAGGGGCTTGAGACTGAGGAGACTCGACACACAGGCAGGAGAGCTGGGGAGCAGGGAGTCAGTGGTGGAGCAAGAGGAGGAGGAGGAGGAAGAGGAGGGAGGAGACGGCCCTGGAGCCAACAAGGACAGAGGGATGGAGGCTGAGGGGGGCACCACACAGGAGGAGGAGGAAGAGGAGGATGAGGAAGAGGAGAAGGAGGAGGTAGCGGCAGAGGAGGTGGTGGTAGTAGTAGTAGCAGTATTTGTGGTAGTAGTAGTAGTAGTAGTAGAGGTGGAGGGAGGGCACAGGCTGGTCTGTTCAGGGTTCAAGGAGGAGGAGGAGGGAGGAGGTTTAGAGGACTCTACACTGTAGAAAGAGAGACAAGGAGAGAGGGACAACACAGTCGGGATGGGTCACAGGGCAGGCTGGTGAGCAATGGGTGGGGGAGGGGTACGGGAGAGGAGGAGGAGGAGGAGGGGTGAGGAGGAATCACTCAGGGGTGTGATTATACACAAAGACAAAAAGCTTTATTAGAAAATAATTTGTCAAACCATAATAAAAAGGATAGAGGGAAAAACATCTCGAGTGAGAGATCAATGTTAAGTTTAAGGGAAAGAACACACATGCAGACTGACAGAGAGCTAGCAACACCACAGTGATGATTAGCAGTAGCCACAAAAATACTATTTACCCAATCAGTGGAACTTAAACACAAATCAGAGCAGCAAGTTGTCTGGTTATGTATTTGCTTTATATCTGTAATCTATTTATTCCTTTAATAAAGTGTGGTTACATCCAGAGAAATCTGAGCAGGTGGACCCAAGTAACGCATGTTTTTCCTTTTTCTAATGATAACAATGAAATTAAATTGGACAGACACAAAGTGAGATCAAATACATCATAGCTAATGGGATAAGCTCTTTTTTAAGCCTGGGACTGTCAAAGGCTAAGGTAGGGTATAAGTGATGATCTCACCTGGCGTTGATGAGGTACTCTGCCAGGCTGATGCTGGCAGGCGACCCTGTGATGGTGACCTGGCGGTCAGTAGATCCATCCACTGGATTTGCAATCTTGATCTGGGCGCCTGACATTTGCCTGATCTCGTTGATCTTGGCTCCCTGGCGGCCGATGATGCAACCAATGAGCTGTAGTGTGACAAAAGGCAGCAAAGTTAGGAAATAGAAATACATATATGTGGTTGGTTAAAATTCTGTTAATACTTTTGTTTGGTTTTCATCCCAATTTCAATTTTTTCTTAGGGAACATTTATTGTTAATTAGAAAGCATGCCTAAATTTAAACAGAGGGACAAAGGACTTTTTAAATCACTTACATCATTTGGAATGGTCATTTCATGGGAACTGGTTTGAGCAGAAGCATCTATTCCTGAAAAACAATTGAGACATGATAACCAATAAAGGATAAAGTGCTTTTAGTAACCAATACAGAAACTACTCTACGCTTTGAAAACAGACCCACATTTCAACAAGTTGTTAAACTCCTGAGAGTTACTTTTCAGCAAAGGCCCGCACTGTGACAGAACTTTAGATGAAGGTACTTCAACTTCATATTATTATGATGTATTGCATGTGAAGGATGTGTTCATATAATTAGGAATAACTGTCAACACAAAGCAGTCCCAGACAACAGTACAAGTTATTGCCTTGTTAATCCACAGCATCTCAGAATGTATCAAGTAGAAGTTTAGAGAATTGTAATTTTGCTGTAGATGTTGTCTTAAGTAAAATAGACTTCTACTGCTTTGGTAAACAATATGTGATTCATTAAGAAGATCTAAAAAAGGTGCTCAGTCATATATATTATTATTTTCTTTTCCTTTATAAAAACAACACCATGCTCCGGTTTTCCTTCTTTGGGCCTTTAAACCTGTTTGAAGAAAATTCTTGAACAACTTGATGGTGACCATCAATTTCAGACTTTCTGACAATTGGGTCATTTTTTTTTCCCCCCATATTTCGTTTCATACCGGTGAATCCCTGGTTGCTGGGTGCAATGGGGAAGGGGCTCTGCTGCATAGCCAGCTGGTGAAGCTTGGTGAGCTGTGGAGAGATAGCAGCAGAGGAAGACTGTGAGAGTGAGAGAGGAGGCAGGGAGAGAAATGGAGGAAATGGGAAAACACAGGAAGAGGGAAAAACAAGAACAGAAACATCACATGTCAGTACAAACAGATACACACATAAAATAAAGATTTCCCATGTAGATCTCTTTGAATAACTGGTCTTAGACTGCATGGTACCCTATAAGTACTCCTCTAAAGTGTAGGCTGCCCCTCTTGGTAAAGCTGTCTCGCAGTCTTCAGGTATCATAACCACCTATATAAGACCCAAACATGAACTGAGACAGACTCAACTCTTCCAGTTATCACCTAAGTGAGTGGAAGAAGAGTTTCTTATGACTTGCCATAAGAAATGACTTTTTTTAAATAAATACACTGCCTTAAAAAATGAATCATATAAATGTTAAAATGCTAGGATAGGATTTCTTCAGTGTTCAGACTTCACAGGATTTATAATGTAGGCTGAATTATCTGTAGACGTCTCCTCCTCAAAGACAAGACAAACTAACCAGGTCATTTCATCTCAAGTTTAATTTAGTCAACTGGACATATTTAAAAACCAGTCAGCAACTATCTCATAAGGTGTGTTATGCAGTTTAAACAAGAGACTCATGTATGCTAGACTGAAGGTTCGGTTAGGCGTGATAAACAAATAGAGGCATCGTATTGAACAGCCAAATTTGAATCATCTGACAAAATTGTCTGTCAGGTGCAGCCCGAATAAACATTCTCATGTTTAAATCACGTCTAACCGGTTCAGTTGCAAGAAACTTTAAAAGAGAAAGTCTTTCATCACATCCAGTGCTCCTGACGGAAAAGCTCAAAGCCATTTAAAAAAAGAGAAAGATTAATTGGGTTGAGAGACATGTAATCAGAGCACAAACTAATGATGAAGGGTAAACGAAGACGGGGTGGGGAAAAAAGAACCCCATGTTTATCTGGGACAGACTAATGAACAAGGCTTGTAAAACAAGATGGAGCAAAAAAAAAAAAAAAAAAGAAGGAGGGAGGGGGAGCAGCAGGAAAAGATTGTTCTGCATGGAACAGTGGAGATTCTGGACAAACACAACAACAACACCAACAACAAATATTCGTCTAATAAACAACCAACTGGAGATGAACTGAGGAACATGAACAAACATGAAGTACCAACAGCGAGGAAAAAAAACTGGTGATAGCAGGTCACATTAAATTAAGGGCATGTTCATCTACAGTAAAAGGCTGTAAAATGAGGCGTGGGAGGGAAGGTGGGCTGTTGCACATTTTGGTAGAGGATAGTTGTTATTATGGGTAGGAAGTGGGGGTGATGGAAGGGAAGGGCCATGTAAAAATGTCTACTGCACTTACATCTGGTTGTGGAATCGCGTGCTGTCCTTGTACGGCATACGCCTGAAACAAACGAAAACAAAGCTTTCATAGGCCTCACATCTGATTTTGATTGCACTCTGCAGCTACATCTCTCTGCATATAAGGACCTCCTAAAACACTGCACACATGAAAGCCTGTTCTTAATTAAAGCCATTTGACAACATTAACACGCAAGTCTTGTCCACAAGTCTCCACATTCCTGGGAAAAAAAGAAATCTTCATATACATTAAGGAACCAGAAGGAGAAACATTGTTTTCAAGGAAAAAAGAAATGCAGTGAAATAAAAGACCTTGAGTTAGGCCAACAAGCATCGTGGTTCAGACAAACAATAGCGGAGAAAAGGCCACAAAGCTCTAAATGTTAAAACACAGAGAGCAAACGTACAGAGAAAAAGAAACAAACTGCACATTTATTACGAACTTCAGATTACTGAAGCTGTTGAAGCTCTTTAAAGAATCAGAATATGAATCTTTGGTTCGAAACTGCTTCCTAAACTGAAATACCTTTCACAGAGATTCGTTACTGTTATGGTCTTAGCCAATCATATCACAGTACAAACCAGGAAATGTCATTCAAATTATTTCTGTCATCGAGTAAAGTCTACTTACACCCTCTTCTCACACATCATGATCTACAAGCCTTTATTATTCTATAAAAACATGCATCCTCAACAATATCATTCACAACAGACAATCAAATCAATAAATAAACCACAAAGAATGGATCTAGATCCACCTGTGGTGTCCACTGTACCTGTCCGCCTGCAAAGATGACAGGGGATCCTGAGGGCTTGGGCCGGTAAGGGATAGTGACCCCCTTAGGGGGAGACTGAACAGGAGACACACAAAGACAATGAGTAATGCCGTTACAACCCATCTGATCACATTAACTTATGCATAACTCTGGGTAGGTTTGGAAGAGGGGTTTTTGACAAGATTATGGAGATCTTCCAAAGAGACTACGGTAATTTCAAAGTTCATTGAACTCGTATACAAATGCTGACTAGTCAACTAATCTAAGATTCAGAAAATACTGGAGTACAGTAAAAAGTTAGTACAATTGATTTAACACAACTAAACACCGGATCACAGCTTCTGTGAGTAAACCATGTCAAATTGGTTAGCAGAGCACAGCTAATGTTAGCAGTGCTAGCTCCCCCCCAGCCTTTGGTCGTCCTTGCAGGTAAATGTCCATATGACTGTGCTAAATGTGGTCAAATGCTCTTTTCGTGGGGGTTCTATTGCTGCATTCATGTGCTGCTCAGGTGGTCCAGGTTTTTGAGTTGGGAAGTCGTTCTTCCGACTTCAGTGTGTTCACGAGATTTCAGATTGGAAAAGTCGGAATGTTGTAACAACAGCACATAAAGGCGTTAATGCTACAAAGAAGATCTGTGAAATGTTACTGTTAAGTGATATTTGAGCAAAAAAGTTGATGTGCAATACTTGAATTAATAAAAAGTATGTTAACATTAATAAAACATATTTTGCCCCCCATTTGATGACGATTCTGACGTCAAGTTGTGAAGTCAGGCACCTAATTCGTGTTCAGAGTTTCCTAGTTGCTGTTCCGACTTGAGTCACTTATGTGAATGGTTTCAAGACATCCTTGTTCTAAACCCAGTACAAAGCAGTCAGCATCCCACAGAGATGACACCATGTCACACGATTGACTTTCAGGTCAACAGCTGCCACTTCATTTGCTTCGATAACTTGATGAGTTCACTCACCTCGAGCATGACCACGCAGATCTGCTTCACACACTCAATTATCGACTGGGGAGTACCAGCGATGGTGATGGCTCGCTCTGTGGAGTTGGGGAGCATGTCTCCTGCCACTTGTACCTGAGCACCAGTTGACTGCAACACAGACAAAAGAAACATTGTAAATGAGATGAGGACTCCAGATATTACATGCGTCAGTGTGTGGCAGGAAATAAGGATTTAAGGGTGCCGAGATTAAGCACACAGTATGAGTTTCATATACCTCTCGAATTTCCTTAATCTTGCAGCCACCTTTCCCGATGAGGGAGCCACACTGGCTGGCAGGCACCACAATGCGTAGGGTCACTGGGGGCTTGCTGGTAGCTGTGCTGTTTGTCATTGAGCTGCTTATGTCCTAGAAAAGAAAAACATCAAAATGAAGATTAATGCAGTCTGTGATTAAGCCAATTACTGCTGACCTGTAGATCCCTTAGTCAGTACGACCGTTGACCTACCTCTTCCAGCTTTTCAATGATCATGGAGAACGCCTTAAAGATGGCGGTGGTTGGACCTGCCAAAGTAATGATCCTCTCAGGACAATTGCCCTCAGAGATGTTGATGCGAGCCCCGCTCTTAAAACAAAGACAAAAATTCAGTACATTAGAACATTTTAGGAGACTCCCCCCCCAAATCTGAAAACTGTAGGCTCTTTATAACTACTGTTATATTCTACAGTACTTCACCAAAGAAACAAAGAAAGAGCTCACCTCTTCTCTCATCTTCTTCACAGATTCACCTTTCTGTTGGCAGAGAATATAATCATGGTCAAACACATCTCAAATAAAAAGCAAAATAATAATATACATTAAAATGTCATTTAATTTAAAAAGCAGCTTACCTTGCCAATAATGCTTCCAACTTCCTGTTATGAAATAAGAAAAGAGATGTTAATTACTAACATTTTCTTTAGCCCTACTTTTTTGTTTTTGTCTGATCCCACACAGACTCAAGATGGTGCTGTTGACCACGGAGACATCCAGGATTTCATCAAGCACAAACACAGTATATGTAGGCTACTGATGCAACACTAGTGCTGAGGCCTGTTAAAGGATGCTATGAGCTCGCACAGTTTTTGGGAAAAATTTTTTTTAGGTTTGGTATGTTTGCTGTAAATTTCTGATGCATTGGTTACACTTGTCAGACTGAATATCAGCAGATTAAATCACAAAAACAACATGTCACTAGGACTACAGATGCAACAAGTGATTGAAAGGTATGTGGTGGTTGCAATAGCATGCTATGTTGTCCATTTTAACTCTTATCTGATGTAGAAACGTCTGTAACACAATTTGGTCAATCAATTTGCTTAATCATTATCCACAGAGGAATTCAGAGAGAGATGCTCCACAGTATTTAGGAATATGTAACACCACTCTTAAATTAAGAGCTGTATTTGACTGAGCTCTCAGACGAAAAGCAAAGCATTTTTTTTAATAGAAGTATGAAAAAAGCAGAAAAGCACATACTGAAAATTTAGCACCAGGGGTAGAACTCGGAAAATCACACACAATACATCATGAGATGATGTACACAATTTCTTATTTGAAAGCAAGAATAACGAAACCCTCTAAATCAACGTTACACTTTGCTTAGAGATACAGGATCCCATCACAGTCACACACTCACTCATCAGATCAAAGTCCTGGCCCTTTATCGCTCCCAGAGGAATATCCATAGGGATCATGCCACAAAACTGTAAAGAGTGCCTAGACCAGCAGCTGATGGATGATCTCACCTTGCCATGCATGAGCAGCCTAATGGTAAGGGTGACATTGAGCCCTCCTTCAATCACACCGGAGTCCATAACTGCAACTGAGCTGTTTATGCAGAACTGGGGGGGTCTTTGGTCACCAAGATGGATCTAAAAGGACACACAGAGATGAAATTACACAAGAGGGATTATCGTATTGCAAAAGTTTGCAATTTGAAAAAACAGGATAAAAAAATGTCATGTGCTACTAAAACAAGTATAAACACTGATCTGTGCATGATCATTAAAAGTGGTAAAAAAAATAAATCTCCCTCTTTAGAAAAGAAGTTTCAGCAACACCCCTTAGCCTTACTGAGACTGTAGTGGATTCAACTACATGTAGGTCTACATATCTGCATGATTTTCATCCTAATAAATACTTTACAAAAGGTATCAGTCAGTAAAATGAAAAACAAATAAAGCCTGTGGCGAAGGTGGGTGAAAATATATTTTAGTAAAAAAAATTAAAAAAAACTCAAAAATTGATTCTGTGAAGAGGGCATGACATGTATGTGTTGTTCATGGAGAAAAAAATAACTTTCAGACAAAGTAAAGAAACATTTAAAGAGAATAAAGGGAAAGAGGTGGCACAGTATGAGAGCTAATGTAGCGTCACTGTTTGTGAAAACTGTATGATGTTTGATAAAAACAACCTATTGCTCACTCTCACTTAACTCAAAAAAAACCGATGGTATTAGGGTACATTTATTCCCAAGCATCCCAAATATGCTCTAAACAAAATGCAATGTATATCCGAACACGTTACTTAGCATGCTAACGATGACTTCATCATTAGCTGTGAAACAAGTTTATCAACAAACATGCTCACTATCACTCCCTATCACCTCACTTAAGACTTGAGCCACTTGAACACATGTCGCAGGTGCATTTACGTTTAAAAGAGTGTCTATTTGATGTCTCACTTGTCTCGGTTATTCTAAAGTTGAAGTTTAACTATTAAACCCTTGTTGTGTGAGTGTGTTAGCTGCTTAGCATTCATCGTGCTGGGGAAAAAAATGAATGAAGCATGCGTGCGCTACCTCACAACGCGAAGTTCAATTCACCCTTTAACATTATAAATAGCCGAGCGAGTGTCCACGACGTGCCTGGCTCGGCTGTGCGCTCCGTTTTTGGATCAATAAATGCTGCAGGAGGAGTACACATCCGTTTTTAAAAGCGACATAAAAATCAAACTTTCCGTCGCTAAGCTAGGTTAGCCGAGCTATAGGCAAAACACTTCTGCGCCGAGACTGCGTGCTCGTCAGCATGCGGCCTTGTTAGCATGCAGGCTAGCAGCTGGGCGCGATTTCTTTCCGCTACTTCATAAACAAAAACTGATTAACAAAAAAGAAAAAAAAAAGGGGGAGGCAAACAAAGAAAGTACATCTCACCTGGGGTCGTGTGCTGGTAGGAGATCGGGGGGAGGGTTGGGGTTGTAAGGGTAGAAGGGGAGAGGTTCGGGAGGGTAGACACCCGGGGGAGAGTTTAGAAAGGACTCGGGGAAGAGGGAAGAGTGATGTGAGATCGAAGCTCCACTCCTTTACACAA